>NW_027436716.1:1500000-1628788 GCF_047716275.1 Strix uralensis | reverse complement strand
CAGGAGAAAAAAAATCCTGGGTATCTTCCTTGGAGGAGTCTGGGGTTGCAACCCAGGATTAGGCCTGCCTTAAAGCTGGGGTCAAAGCACTGCAGGACATGCCTGAGAGGAGTCTTGGGTGGGTTCTGGAGCAAACCTCTTGCTTTACAGGAGAAAAAAAATCCTGGGTATCTTCCTTGGAGGAGTCTGGGGTTGCAACCCAGGATTAGGCCTGCCTTAAAGCTGGGGTCAAAGCACTGCAGGACATGCCTGAGAGGAGTCTTGGGTGGGTTCTGGAGCAAACCTCTTGCTTTACAGGAGAAAAAAAATCCTGGGTATCTTCCTTGGAGGAGTCTGGGGTTGCAACCCAGGATTAGGCCTGCCTTAAAGCTGGGGTCAAAGCACTGCAGGACATGCCTGAGAGGAGTCTTGGGTGGGTTCTGGAGCAAACCTCTTGCTTTACAGGAGAAAAAAAATCCTGGGTATCTTCCTTGGAGGAGTCTGGGGTTGCAACCCAGGATTAGGCCTGCCTTAAAGCTGGGGTCAAAGCACTGCAGGACATGCCTGAGAGGAGTCTTGGGTGGGTTCTGGAGCAAACCTCTTGCTTTACAGGAGAAAAAAAATCCTGGGTATCTTCTTGGAGGAGTCTGGGGTTGCAACCCAGGATTAGGCCTGCCTTAAAGCTGGGGTCAAAGCACTGCAGGACATGCCTGAGAGGAGTCTTGGTGGGTTCTGGAGCAAACTCTTGCTTTACAGGAGAAAAAAAATCCTGGGTATCTTCCTTGGAGGAGTCTGGGGTTGCAACCCAGGATTAGGCCTGCCTTAAAGCTGGGGTCAAAGCACTGCAGGACATGCCTGAGAGGAGTCTTGGGTGGGTTCTGGAGCAAACCTCTTGCTTTACAGGAGAAAAAAAATCCTGGGTATCTTCCTTGGAGGAGTCTGGGGTTGCAACCCAGGATTAGGCCTGCTTAAAGCTGGGGTCAAAGCACTGCAGGACATGCCTGAGAGGAGTCTTGGGTGGGTTCTGGAGCAAACCTCTTGCTTTACAGGAGAAAAAAAATCCTGGGTATCTTCCTTGGAGGAGTCTGGGGTTGCAACCCAGGATTAGGCCTGCCTTAAAGCTGGGGTCAAAGCACTGCAGGACATGCCTGAGAGGAGTCTTGGGTGGGTTCTGGAGCAAAACCTCTTGCTTTACAGGAGAAAAAAAATCCTGGGTATCTTCCTTGGAGGAGTCTGGGGTTGCAACCCAGGATTAGGCCTGCCTTAAAGCTGGGGTCAAAGCACTGCAGGACATGCCTGAGAGGAGTCTTGGGTGGGTTCTGGAGCAAACCTCTTGCTTTACAGGAGAAAAAAAATCCTGGGTATCTTCCTTGGAGGAGTCTGGGGTTGCAACCCAGGATTAGGCCTGCCTTAAAGCTGGGGTCAAAGCACTGCAGGACATGCCTGAGAGGAGTCTTGGGTGGGTTCTGGAGCAAACCTCTTGCTTTACAGGAGAAAAAAAATCCTGGGTATCTTCCTTGGAGGAGTCTGGGGTTGCAACCCAGGATTAGGCCTGCCTTAAAGCTGGGGTCAAAGCACTGCAGGACATGCCTGAGAGGAGTCTTGGGTGGGTTCTGGAGCAAACCTCTTGCTTTACAGGAGAAAAAAAATCCTGGGTATCTTCCTTGGAGGAGTCTGGGGTTGCAACCCAGGATTAGGCCTGCCTTAAAGCTGGGGTCAAAGCACTGCAGGACATGCCTGAGAGGAGTCTTGGGTGGGTTCTGGAGCAAACCTCTTGCTTTACAGGAGAAAAAAAATCCTGGGTATCTTCCTTGGAGGAGTCTGGGGTTGCAACCCAGGATTAGGCCTGCCTTAAAGCTGGGGTCAAAGCACTGCAGGACATGCCTGAGAGGAGTCTTGGGTGGGTTCTGGAGCAAACCTCTTGCTTTACAGGAGAAAAAAAATCCTGGGTATCTTCCTTGGAGGAGTCTGGGGTTGCAACCCAGGATTAGGCCTGCCTTAAAGCTGGGTCAAAGCACTGCAGGACATGCCTGAGAGGAGTCTTGGGTGGGTTCTGGAGCAAACCTCTTGCTTTACAGGAGAAAAAAAATCCTGGGTATCTTCCTTGGAGGAGTCTGGGGTTGCAACCCAGGATTAGGCCTGCCTTAAAGCTGGGGTCAAAGCACTGCAGGACATGCCTGAGAGGAGTCTTGGGTGGGTTCTGGAGCAAACCTCTTGCTTTACAGGAGAAAAAAAATCCTGGGTATCTTCCTTGGAGGAGTCTGGGGTTGCAACCCAGGATTAGGCCTGCCTTAAAGCTGGGGTCAAAGCACTGCAGGACATGCCTGAGAGGAGTCTTGGGTGGGTTCTGGAGCAAACCTCTTGCTTTACAGGAGAAAAAAAATCCTGGGTATCTTCCTTGGAGGAGTCTGGGGTTGCAACCCAGGATTAGGCCTGCCTTAAAGCTGGGGTCAAAGCACTGCAGGACATGCCTGAGAGGAGTCTTGGGTGGGTTCTGGAGCAAACCTCTTGCTTTACAGGAGAAAAAAAATCCTGGGTATCTTCCTTGGAGGAGTCTGGGGTTGCAACCCAGGATTAGGCCTGCCTTAAAGCTGGGGTCAAAGCACTGCAGGACATGCCTGAGAGGAGTCTTGGGTGGGTTCTGGAGCAAACCTCTTGCTTTACAGGAGAAAAAAAATCCTGGGTATCTTCCTTGGAGGAGTCTGGGGTTGCAACCCAGGATTGGGCCTGCCTTAAAGCTGGGGTCAAAGCACTGCAGGACATGCCTGAGAGGAGTCTTGGTGGGTTCTGGAGCAAACCTCTTGCTTTACAGGAGAAAAAAAATCCTGGGTATCTTCCTTGGAGGAGTCTGGGGTTGCAACCCAGGATTGGGCCTGCCTTAAAGCTGGGGTCAAAGCACTGCAGGACATGCCTGAGAGGAGTCTTGGGTGGGTTCTGGAGCAAACCTCTTGCTTTACAGGAGAAAAAAAATCCTGGGTATCTTCCTTGGAGGAGTCTGGGTTGCAACCCAGGATTAGGCCTGCCTTAAAGCTGGGGTCAAAGCACTGCAGGACATGCCTGAGAGGAGTCTTGGGTGGGTTCTGGAGCAAACCTCTTGCTTTACAGGAGAAAAAAAATCCTGGGTATCTTCCTTGGAGGAGTCTGGGGTTGCAACCCAGGATTAGGCCTGCCTTAAAGCTGGGTCAAAGCACTGCAGGACATGCCTGAGAGGAGTCTTGGGTGGGTTCTGGAGCAAACCTCTTGCTTTACAGGAGAAAAAAAATCCTGGGTATCTTCCTTGGAGGAGTCTGGGGTTGCAACCCAGGATTAGGCCTGCCTTAAAGCTGGGGTCAAAGCACTGCAGGACATGCCTGAGAGGAGTCTTGGGTGGGTTCTGGAGCAAACCTCTTGCTTTACAGGAGAAAAAAAATCCTGGGTATCTTCCTTGGAGGAGTCTGGGGTTGCAACCCAGGATTAGGCCTGCCTTAAAGCTGGGGTCAAAGCACTGCAGGACATGCCTGAGAGGAGTCTTGGGTGGGTTCTGGAGCAAACCTCTTGCTTTACAGGAGAAAAAAAATCCTGGGTATCTTCCTTGGAGGAGTCTGGGGTTGCAACCCAGGATTAGGCCTGCCTTAAAGCTGGGGTCAAAGCACTGCAGGACATGCCTGAGAGGAGTCTTGGGTGGGTTCTGGAGCAAACCTCTTGCTTTACAGGAGAAAAAAAATCCTGGGTATCTTCCTTGGAGGAGTCTGGGGTTGCAACCCAGGATTAGGCCTGCCTTAAAGCTGGGGTCAAAGCACTGCAGGACATGCCTGAGAGGAGTCTTGGGTGGGTTCTGGAGCAAACCTCTTGCTTTACAGGAGAAAAAAAATCCTGGGTATCTTCCTTGGAGGAGTCTGGGGTTGCAACCCAGGATTAGGCCTGCCTTAAAGCTGGGGTCAAAGCACTGCAGGACATGCCTGAGAGGAGTCTTGGGTGGGTTCTGGAGCAAACCTCTTGCTTTACAGGAGAAAAAAAATCCTGGGTATCTTCCTTGGAGGAGTCTGGGGTTGCAACCCAGGATTAGGCCTGCCTTAAAGCTGGGGTCAAAGCACTGCAGGACATGCCTGAGAGGAGTCTTGGGTGGGTTCTGGAGCAAACCTCTTGCTTTACAGGAGAAAAAAAATCCTGGGTATCTTCCTTGGAGGAGTCTGGGGTTGCAACCCAGGATTAGGCCTGCCTTAAAGCTGGGGTCAAAGCACTGCAGGACATGCCTGAGAGGAGTCTTGGGTGGGTTCTGGAGCAAACCTCTTGCTTTACAGGAGAAAAAAAATCCTGGGTATCTTCCTTGGAGGAGTCTGGGGTTGCAACCCAGGATTAGGCCTGCCTTAAAGCTGGGGTCAAAGCACTGCAGGACATGCCTGAGAGGAGTCTTGGGTGGGTTCTGGAGCAAACTCTTGCTTTACAGGAGAAAAAAAATCCTGGGTATCTTCCTTGGAGGAGTCTGGGGTTGCAACCCAGGATTAGGCCTGCCTTAAAGCTGGGGTCAAAGCACTGCAGGACATGCCTGAGAGGAGTCTTGGGTGGGTTCTGGAGCAAACCTCTTGCTTTACAGGAGAAAAAAAATCCTGGGTATCTTCCTTGGAGGAGTCTGGGGTTGCAACCCAGGATTAGGCCTGCCTTAAAGCTGGGGTCAAAGCACTGCAGGACATGCCTGAGAGGAGTCTTGGGTGGGTTCTGGAGCAAACCTCTTGCTTTACAGGAGAAAAAAAATCCTGGGTATCTTCCTTGGAGGAGTCTGGGGTTGCAACCCAGGATTAGGCCTGCCTTAAAGCTGGGGTCAAAGCACTGCAGGACATGCCTGAGAGGAGTCTTGGGTGGGTTCTGGAGCAAACCTCTTGCTTTACAGGAGAAAAAAAATCCTGGGTATCTTCCTTGGAGGAGTCTGGGGTTGCAACCCAGGATTAGGCCTGCCTTAAAGCTGGGGTCAAAGCACTGCAGGACATGCCTGAGAGGAGTCTTGGGTGGGTTCTGGAGCAAACCTCTTGCTTTACAGGAGAAAAAAAATCCTGGGTATCTTCCTTGGAGGAGTCTGGGGTTGCAACCCAGGATTAGGCCTGCCTTAAAGCTGGGGTCAAAGCACTGCAGGACATGCCTGAGAGGAGTCTTGGGTGGGTTCTGGAGCAAACCTCTTGCTTTACAGGAGAAAAAAAATCCTGGGTATCTTCCTTGGAGGAGTCTGGGGTTGCAACCCAGGATTAGGCCTGCCTTAAAGCTGGGGTCAAAGCACTGCAGGACATGCCTGAGAGGAGTCTTGGGTGGGTTCTGGAGCAAACCTCTTGCTTTACAGGAGAAAAAAAATCCTGGGTATCTTCCTTGGAGGAGTCTGGGTTGCAACCCAGGATTAGGCCTGCCTTAAAGCTGGGGTCAAAGCACTGCAGGACATGCCTGAGAGGAGTCTTGGTGGGTTCTGGAGCAAACCTCTTGCTTTACAGGAGAAAAAAAATCCTGGGTATCTTCCTTGGAGGAGTCTGGGGTTGCAACCAGGATTAGGCCTGCCTTAAAGCTGGGGTCAAAGCACTGCAGGACATGCCTGAGAGGAGTCTTGGGTGGGTTCTGGAGCAAAACTCTTGCTTTACAGGAGAAAAAAAATCCTGGGTATCTTCCTTGGAGGAGTCTGGGGTTGCAACCCAGGATTAGGCCTGCCTTAAAGCTGGGGTCAAAGCACTGCAGGACATGCCTGAGAGGAGTCTTGGGTGGGTTCTGGAGCAAACCTCTTGCTTTACAGGAGAAAAAAATCCTGGGTATCTTCCTTGGAGGAGTCTGGGGTTGCAACCCAGGATTAGGCCTGCCTTAAAGCTGGGGTCAAAGCACTGCAGGACATGCCTGAGAGGAGTCTTGGGTGGGTTCTGGAGCAAACCTCTTGCTTTACAGGAGAAAAAAAATCCTGGGTATCTTCCTTGGAGGAGTCTGGGGTTGCAACCCAGGATTAGGCCTGCCTTAAAGCTGGGGTCAAAGCACTGCAGGACATGCCTGAGAGGAGTCTTGGGTGGGTTCTGGAGCAAACCTCTTGCTTTACAGGAGAAAAAAAATCCTGGGTATCTTCCTTGGAGGAGTCTGGGGTTGCAACCCAGGATTAGGCCTGCCTTAAAGCTGGGGTCAAAGCACTGCAGGACATGCCTGAGAGGAGTCTTGGGTGGGTTCTGGAGCAAACCTCTTGCTTTACAGGAGAAAAAAAATCCTGGGTATCTTCCTTGGAGGAGTCTGGGGTTGCAACCCAGGATTAGGCCTGCCTTAAAGCTGGGGTCAAAGCACTGCAGGACATGCCTGAGAGGAGTCTTGGGTGGGTTCTGGAGCAAACCTCTTGCTTTACAGGAGAAAAAAAATCCTGGGTATCTTCCTTGGAGGAGTCTGGGTTGCAACCCAGGATTAGGCCTGCCTTAAAGCTGGGTCAAAGCACTGCAGGACATGCCTGAGAGGAGTCTTGGGTGGGTTCTGGAGCAAACCTCTTGCTTTACAGGAGAAAAAAAATCCTGGGTATCTTCCTTGGAGGAGTCTGGGGTTGCAACCCAGGATTAGGCCTGCCTTAAAGCTGGGGTCAAAGCACTGCAGGACATGCCTGAGAGGAGTCTTGGGTGGGTTCTGGAGCAAACCTCTTGCTTTACAGGAGAAAAAAAATCCTGGGTATCTTCCTTGGAGGAGTCTGGGGTTGCAACCCAGGATTAGGCCTGCCTTAAAGCTGGGGTCAAAGCACTGCAGGACATGCCTGAGAGGAGTCTTGGGTGGGTTCTGGAGCAAACCTCTTGCTTTACAGGAGAAAAAAAATCCTGGGTATCTTCCTTGGAGGAGTCTGGGGTTGCAACCCAGGATTAGGCCTGCCTTAAAGCTGGGGTCAAAGCACTGCAGGACATGCCTGAGAGGAGTCTTGGGTGGGTTCTGGAGCAAACCTCTTGCTTTACAGGAGAAAAAAAAATCCTGGGTATCTTCCTTGGAGGAGTCTGGGGTTGCAACCCAGGATTAGGGCCTGCCTTAAAGCTGGGGTCAAAGCACTGCAGGACATGCCTGAGAGGAGTCTTGGGTGGGTTCTGGAGCAAACCTCTTGCTTTACAGGAGAAAAAAATCCTGGGTATCTTCCTTGGAGGAGTCTGGGGTTGCAACCCAGGATTAGGCCTGCCTTAAAGCTGGGGTCAAAGCACTGCAGGACATGCCTGAGAGGAGTCTTGGGTGGGTTCTGGAGCAAACCTCTTGCTTTACAGGAGAAAAAAAATCCTGGGTATCTTCCTTGGAGGAGTCTGGGTTGCAACCCAGGATTAGGCCTGCCTTAAAGCTGGGGTCAAAGCACTGCAGGACATGCCTGAGAGGAGTCTTGGGTGGGTTCTGGAGCAAACCTCTTGCTTTACAGGAGAAAAAAAATCCTGGGTATCTTCCTTGGAGGAGTCTGGGGTTGCAACCCAGGATTAGGCCTGCCTTAAAGCTGGGGTCAAAGCACTGCAGGACATGCCTGAGAGGAGTCTTGGGTGGGTTCTGGAGCAAACCTCTTGCTTTACAGGAGAAAAAAAATCCTGGGTATCTTCCTTGGAGGAGTCTGGGGTTGCAACCCAGGATTAGGCCTGCCTTAAAGCTGGGGTCAAAGCACTGCAGGACATGCCTGAGAGGAGTCTTGGGTGGGTTCTGGAGCAAACCTCTTGCTTTACAGGAGAAAAAAAATCCTGGGTATCTTCCTTGGAGGAGTCTGGGGTTGCAACCCAGGATTAGGCCTGCCTTAAAGCTGGGGTCAAAGCACTGCAGGACATGCCTGAGAGGAGTCTTGGGTGGGTTCTGGAGCAAACCTCTTGCTTTACAGGAGAAAAAAAATCCTGGGTATCTTCCTTGGAGGAGTCTGGGGTTGCAACCCAGGATTAGGCCTGCCTTAAAGCTGGGGTCAAAGCACTGCAGGACATGCCTGAGAGGAGTCTTGGGTGGGTTCTGGAGCAAACCTCTTGCTTTACAGGAGAAAAAAAATCCTGGGTATCTTCCTTGGAGGAGTCTGGGGTTGCAACCCAGGATTAGGCCTGCCTTAAAGCTGGGGTCAAAGCACTGCAGGACATGCCTGAGAGGAGTCTTGGGTGGGTTCTGGAGCAAACCTCTTGCTTTACAGGAGAAAAAAAATCCTGGGTATCTTCCTTGGAGGAGTCTGGGGTTGCAACCCAGGATTAGGCCTGCCTTAAAGCTGGGGTCAAAGCACTGCAGGACATGCCTGAGAGGAGTCTTGGGTGGGTTCTGGAGCAAACCTCTTGCTTTACAGGAGAAAAAAAATCCTGGGTATCTTCCTTGGAGGAGTCTGGGGTTGCAACCCAGGATTAGGCCTGCCTTAAAGCTGGGTCAAAGCACTGCAGGACATGCCTGAGAGGAGTCTTGGGTGGGTTCTGGAGCAAACCTCTTGCTTTACAGGAGAAAAAAAATCCTGGGTATCTTCCTTGGAGGAGTCTGGGGTTGCAACCCAGGATTAGGCCTGCCTTAAAGCTGGGGTCAAAGCACTGCAGGACATGCCTGAGAGGAGTCTTGGGTGGGTTCTGGAGCAAACCTCTTGCTTTACAGGAGAAAAAAAATCCTGGGTATCTTCCTTGGAGGAGTCTGGGGTTGCAACCCAGGATTAGGCCTGCCTTAAAGCTGGGGTCAAAGCACTGCAGGACATGCCTGAGAGGAGTCTTGGGTGGGTTCTGGAGCAAACCTCTTGCTTTACAGGAGAAAAAAAATCCTGGGTATCTTCCTTGGAGGAGTCTGGGGTTGCAACCCAGGATTAGGCCTGCCTTAAAGCTGGGGTCAAAGCACTGCAGGACATGCCTGAGAGGAGTCTTGGGTGGGTTCTGGAGCAAACCTCTTGCTTTACAGGAGAAAAAAAATCCTGGGTATCTTCCTTGGAGGAGTCTGGGGTTGCAACCCAGGATTAGGCCTGCCTTAAAGCTGGGGTCAAAGCACTGCAGGACATGCCTGAGAGGAGTCTTGGGTGGGTTCTGGAGCAAACCTCTTGCTTTACAGGAGAAAAAAAATCCTGGGTATCTTCCTTGGAGGAGTCTGGGGTTGCAACCCAGGATTAGGCCTGCCTTAAAGCTGGGGTCAAAGCACTGCAGGACATGCCTGAGAGGAGTCTTGGGTGGGTTCTGGAGCAAACCTCTTGCTTTACAGGAGAAAAAAAATCCTGGGTATCTTCCTTGGAGGAGTCTGGGGTTGCAACCCAGGATTAGGCCTGCCTTAAAGCTGGGGTCAAAGCACTGCAGGACATGCCTGAGAGGAGTCTTGGGTGGGTTCTGGAGCAAACCTCTTGCTTTACAGGAGAAAAAAAATCCTGGGTATCTTCCTTGGAGGAGTCTGGGGTTGCAACCCAGGATTAGGCCTGCCTTAAAGCTGGGGTCAAAGCACTGCAGGACATGCCTGAGAGGAGTCTTGGGTGGGTTCTGGAGCAAACCTCTTGCTTTACAGGAGAAAAAAAATCCTGGGTATCTTCCTTGGAGGAGTCTGGGGTTGCAACCCAGGATTAGGCCTGCCTTAAAGCTGGGGTCAAAGCACTGCAGGACATGCCTGAGAGGAGTCTTGGGTGGGTTCTGGAGCAAACCTCTTGCTTTACAGGAGAAAAAAAATCCTGGGTATCTTCCTTGGAGGAGTCTGGGGTTGCAACCCAGGATTAGGCCTGCCTTAAAGCTGGGGTCAAAGCACTGCAGGACATGCCTGAGAGGAGTCTTGGGTGGGTTCTGGAGCAAACCTCTTGCTTTACAGGAGAAAAAAAATCCTGGGTATCTTCCTTGGAGGAGTCTGGGGTTGCAACCCAGGATTAGGCCTGCCTTAAAGCTGGGGTCAAAGCACTGCAGGACATGCCTGAGAGGAGTCTTGGGTGGGTTCTGGAGCAAACCTCTTGCTTTACAGGAGAAAAAAAAATCCTGGGTATCTTCCTTGGAGGAGTCTGGGGTTGCAACCCAGGATTAGGCCTGCCTTAAAGCTGGGGTCAAAGCACTGCAGGACATGCCTGAGAGGAGTCTTGGGTGGGTTCTGGAGCAAACCTCTTGCTTTACAGGAGAAAAAAAATCCTGGGTATCTTCCTTGGAGGAGTCTGGGGTTGCAACCCAGGATTAGGCCTGCCTTAAAGCTGGGGTCAAAGCACTGCAGGACATGCCTGAGAGGAGTCTTGGGTGGGTTCTGGAGCAAACCTCTTGCTTTACAGGAGAAAAAAAATCCTGGGTATCTTCCTTGGAGGAGTCTGGGGTTGCAACCCAGGATTGGGCCTGCCTTAAAGCTGGGGTCAAAGCACTGCAGGACATGCCTGAGAGGAGTCTTGGGTGGGTTCTGGAGCAAACCTCTTGCTTTACAGGAGAAAAAAAATCCTGGGTATCTTCCTTGGAGGAGTCTGGGGTTGCAACCCAGGATTAGGCCTGCCTTAAAGCTGGGGTCAAAGCACTGCAGGACATGCCTGAGAGGAGTCTTGGGTGGGTTCTGGAGCAAACCTCTTGCTTTACAGGAGAAAAAAAATCCTGGGTATCTTCCTTGGAGGAGTCTGGGGTTGCAACCAGGATTAGGCCTGCCTTAAAGCTGGGGTCAAAGCACTGCAGGACATGCCTGAGAGGAGTCTTGGGTGGGTTCTGGAGCAAACCTCTTGCTTTACAGGAGAAAAAAAATCCTGGGTATCTTCCTTGGAGGAGTCTGGGGTTGCAACCCAGGATTAGGCCTGCCTTAAAGCTGGGGTCAAAGCACTGCAGGACATGCCTGAGAGGAGTCTTGGGTGGGTTCTGGAGCAAACCTCTTGCTTTACAGGAGAAAAAAAATCCTGGGTATCTTCCTTGGAGGAGTCTGGGGTTGCAACCCAGGATTAGGCCTGCCTTAAAGCTGGGGTCAAAGCACTGCAGGACATGCCTGAGAGGAGTCTTGGGTGGGTTCTGGAGCAAACCTCTTGCTTTACAGGAGAAAAAAAATCCTGGGTATCTTCCTTGGAGGAGTCTGGGGTTGCAACCCAGGATTGGGCCTGCCTTAAAGCTGGGGTCAAAGCACTGCAGGACATGCCTGAGAGGAGTCTTGGGTGGGTTCTGGAGCAAACCTCTTGCTTTACAGGAGAAAAAAAATCCTGGGTTTCTTCCTTGGAGGAGTCTGGGTTGCAACCCAGGATTGGGCCTGCCTTAAAGCTGGGGTCAAAGCACTGCAGGACATGCCTGAGAGGAGTCTTGGGTGGGTTCTGGAGCAAACCTCTTGCTTTACAGGAGAAAAAAAATCCTGGGTATCTTCCTTGGAGGAGTCTGGGGTTGCAACCCAGGATTAGGCCTGCCTTAAAGCTGGGGTCAAAGCACTGCAGGACATGCCTGAGAGGAGTCTTGGGTGGGTTCTGGAGCAAACCTCTTGCTTTACAGGAGAAAAAAAATCCTGGGTATCTTCCTTGGAGGAGTCTGGGGTTGCAACCCAGGATTAGGCCTGCCTTAAAGCTGGGGTCAAAGCACTGCAGGACATGCCTGAGAGGAGTCTTGGGTGGGTTCTGGAGCAAACCTCTTGCTTTACAGGAGAAAAAAAATCCTGGGTATCTTCTTGGAGGAGTCTGGGGTTGCAACCCAGGATTAGGCCTGCCTTAAAGCTGGGGTCAAAGCACTGCAGGACATGCCTGAGAGGAGTCTTGGGTGGGTTCTGGAGCAAACCTCTTGCTTTACAGGAGAAAAAAAATCCTGGGTATCTTCCTTGGAGGAGTCTGGGGTTGCAACCCAGGATTAGGCCTGCCTTAAAGCTGGGGTCAAAGCACTGCAGGACATGCCTGAGAGGAGTCTTGGGTGGGTTCTGGAGCAAACCTCTTGCTTTACAGGAGAAAAAAAATCCTGGGTATCTTCCTTGGAGGAGTCTGGGGTTGCAACCCAGGATTAGGCCTGCCTTAAAGCTGGGGTCAAAGCACTGCAGGACATGCCTGAGAGGAGTCTTGGGTGGGTTCTGGAGCAAACCTCTTGCTTTACAGGAGAAAAAAAAATCCTGGGTATCTTCCTTGGAGGAGTCTGGGGTTGCAACCCAGGATTAGGCCTGCCTTAAAGCTGGGGTCAAAGCACTGCAGGACATGCCTGAGAGGAGTCTTGGGTGGGTTCTGGAGCAAACCTCTTGCTTTACAGGAGAAAAAAAATCCTGGGTATCTTCCTTGGAGGAGTCTGGGGTTGCAACCCAGGATTAGGCCTGCCTTAAAGCTGGGGTCAAAGCACTGCAGGACATGCCTGAGAGGAGTCTTGGTGGGTTCTGGAGCAAACCTCTTGCTTTACAGGAGAAAAAAATCCTGGTATCTTCCTTGGAGGAGTCTGGGGTTGCAACCCAGGATTAGGCCTGCCTTAAAGCTGGGTCAAAGCACTGCAGGACATGCCTGAGAGGAGTCTTGGTGGGTTCTGGAGCAAACCTCTTGCTTTACAGGAGAAAAAAATCCTGGGTATCTTCCTTGGAGGAGTCTGGGGTTGCAACCCAGGATTGGGCCTGCCTTAAAGCTGGGGTCAAAGCACTGCAGGACATGCCTGAGAGGAGTCTTGGGTGGGTTCTGGAGCAAACCTCTTGCTTTACAGGAGAAAAAAAATCCTGGGTATCTTCCTTGGAGGAGTCTGGGGTTGCAACCCAGGATTAGGCCTGCCTTAAAGCTGGGGTCAAAGCACTGCAGGACATGCCTGAGAGGAGTCTTGGGTGGGTTCTGGAGCAAACCTCTTGCTTTACAGGAGAAAAAAAATCCTGGGTATCTTCCTTGAGGAGTCTGGGGTTGCAACCCAGGATTAGGCCTGCCTTAAAGCTGGGGTCAAAGCACTGCAGGACATGCCTGAGAGGAGTCTTGGGTGGGTTCTGGAGCAAACCTCTTGCTTTACAGGAAAAAAAATCCTGGGTATCTTCCTTGGAGGAGTCTGGGGTTGCAACCCAGGATTAGGCCTGCCTTAAAGCTGGGGTCAAAGCACTGCAGGACATGCCTGAGAGGAGTCTTGGGTGGGTTCTGGAGCAAACCTCTTGCTTTACAGGAGAAAAAAAATCCTGGGTATCTTCCTTGGAGGAGTCTGGGGTTGCAACCCAGGATTAGGCCTGCCTTAAAGCTGGGGTCAAAGCACTGCAGGACATGCCTGAGAGGAGTCTTGGGTGGGTTCTGGAGCAAACCTCTTGCTTTACAGGAGAAAAAAAATCCTGGGTATCTTCCTTGGAGGAGTCTGGGGTTGCAACCCAGGATTAGGCCTGCCTTAAAGCTGGGGTCAAAGCACTGCAGGACATGCCTGAGAGGAGTCTTGGGTGGGTTCTGGAGCAAACCTCTTGCTTTACAGGAGAAAAAAAATCCTGGGTATCTTCCTTGGAGGAGTCTGGGGTTGCAACCCAGGATTGGGCCTGCCTTAAAGCTGGGGTCAAAGCACTGCAGGACATGCCTGAGAGGAGTCTTGGGTGGGTTCTGGAGCAAACCTCTTGCTTTACAGGAGAAAAAAAATCCTGGGTTTCTTCCTTGGAGGAGTCTGGGGTTGCAACCCAGGATTGGGCCTGCCTTAAAGCTGGGTCAAAGCACTGCAGGACATGCCTGAGAGGAGTCTTGGGTGGGTTCTGGAGCAAACCTCTTGCTTTACAGGAGAAAAAAAATCCTGGGTATCTTCCTTGGAGGAGTCTGGGGTTGCAACCCAGGATTAGGCCTGCCTTAAAGCTGGGGTCAAAGCACTGCAGGACATGCCTGAGAGGAGTGTTGGGTGGGTTCTGGAGCAAACCTCTTGCTTTACAGGAGAAAAAAAATCCTGGGTATCTTCCTTGGAGGAGTCTGGGGTTGCAACCCAGGATTAGGCCTGCCTTAAAGCTGGGGTCAAAGCACTGCAGGACATGCCTGAGAGGAGTCTTGGGTGGGTTCTGGAGCAAACCTCTTGCTTTACAGGAGAAAAAAATCCTGGGTATCTTCCTTGGAGGAGTCTGGGGTTGCAACCCAGGATTAGGCCTGCCTTAAAGCTGGGGTCAAAGCACTGCAGGACATGCCTGAGAGGAGTCTTGGGTGGGTTCTGGAGCAAACCTCTTGCTTTACAGGAGAAAAAAAATCCTGGGTATCTTCCTTGGAGGAGTCTGGGGTTGCAACCCAGGATTAGGCCTGCCTTAAAGCTGGGGTCAAAGCACTGCAGGACATGCCTGAGAGGAGTCTTGGGTGGGTTCTGGAGCAAACCTCTTGCTTTACAGGAGAAAAAAAATCCTGGGTATCTTCTTGGAGGAGTCTGGGGTTGCAACCCAGGATTAGGCCTGCCTTAAAGCTGGGGTCAAAGCACTGCAGGACATGCCTGAGAGGAGTCTTGGGTGGGTTCTGGAGCAAACCTCTTGCTTTACAGGAGAAAAAAAATCCTGGGTATCTTCCTTGGAGGAGTCTGGGGTTGCAACCCAGGATTAGGCCTGCCTTAAAGCTGGGGTCAAAGCACTGCAGGACATGCCTGAGAGGAGTCTTGGGTGGGTTCTGGAGCAAACCTCTTGCTTTACAGGAGAAAAAAAATCCTGGGTATCTTCCTTGGAGGAGTCTGGGGTTGCAACCCAGGATTAGGCCTGCCTTAAAGCTGGGGTCAAAGCACTGCAGGACATGCCTGAGAGGAGTCTTGGGTGGGTTCTGGAGCAAACCTCTTGCTTTACAGGAGAAAAAAAATCCTGGGTATCTTCCTTGGAGGAGTCTGGGGTTGCAACCCAGGATTAGGCCTGCCTTAAAGCTGGGGTCAAAGCACTGCAGGACATGCCTGAGAGGAGTCTTGGGTGGGTTCTGGAGCAAACCTCTTGCTTTACAGGAGAAAAAAAATCCTGGGTATCTTCCTTGGAGGAGTCTGGGGTTGCAACCCAGGATTAGGCCTGCCTTAAAGCTGGGGTCAAAGCACTGCAGGACATGCCTGAGAGGAGTCTTGGGTGGGTTCTGGAGCAAACCTCTTGCTTTACAGGAGAAAAAAATCCTGGGTATCTTCCTTGGAGGAGTCTGGGGTTGCAACCCAGGATTGGCCTGCCTTAAAGCTGGGGTCAAAGCACTGCAGGACATGCCTGAGAGGAGTCTTGGGTGGGTTCTGGAGCAAACCTCTTGCTTTACAGGAGAAAAAAAATCCTGGGTTTCTTCCTTGGAGGAGTCTGGGGTTGCAACCCAGGATTAGGCCTGCCTTAAAGCTGGGGTCAAAGCACTGCAGGACATGCCTGAGAGGAGTCTTGGGTGGGTTCTGGAGCAAACCTCTTGCTTTACAGGAGAAAAAAAATCCTGGGTATCTTCCTTGGAGGAGTCTGGGGTTGCAACCCAGGATTAGGCCTGCCTTAAAGCTGGGGTCAAAGCACTGCAGGACATGCCTGAGAGGAGTCTTGGGTGGGTTCTGGAGCAAACCTCTTGCTTTACAGGAGAAAAAAAATCCTGGGTATCTTCCTTGGAGGAGTCTGGGGTTGCAACCCAGGATTAGGCCTGCCTTAAAGCTGGGGTCAAAGCGAGTCTTGGGTGGGTTCTGGAGCAAACCTCTTGCTTTACAGGAGAAAAAAAATCCTGGGTATCTTCCTTGGAGGAGTCTGGGGTTGCAACCCAGGATTGGGCCTGCCTTAAAGCTGGGGTCAAAGCACTGCAGGACATGCCTGAGAGGAGTCTTGGGTGGGTTCTGGAGCAAACCTCTTGCTTTACAGGAGAAAAAAAATCCTGGGTATCTTCCTTGGAGGAGTCTGGGGTTGCAACCCAGGATTGGGCCTGCCTTAAAGCTGGGGTCAAAGCACTGCAGGACATGCCTGAGAGGAGTCTTGGGTGGGTTCTGGAGCAAAACTCTTGCTTTACAGGAGAAAAAAAATCCTGGGTATCTTCCTTGGAGGAGTCTGGGGTTGCAACCCAGGATTAGGCCTGCCTTAAAGCTGGGGTCAAAGCACTGCAGGACATGCCTGAGAGGAGTCTTGGGTGGGTTCTGGAGCAAACCTCTTGCTTTACAGGAGAAAAAAAATCCTGGGTATCTTCCTTGGAGGAGTCTGGGGTTGCAACCCAGGATTAGGCCTGCCTTAAAGCTGGGGTCAAAGCACTGCAGGACATGCCTGAGAGGAGTCTTGGGTGGGTTCTGGAGCAAACCTCTTGCTTTACAGGAGAAAAAAAATCCTGGGTATCTTCCTTGGAGGAGTCTGGGGTTGCAACCCAGGATTAGGCCTGCCTTAAAGCTGGGGTCAAAGCACTGCAGGACATGCCTGAGAGGAGTCTTGGGTGGGTTCTGGAGCAAACCTCTTGCTTTACAGGAGAAAAAAAATCCTGGGTATCTTCCTTGGAGGAGTCTGGGGTTGCAACCCAGGATTAGGCCTGCCTTAAAGCTGGGGTCAAAGCACTGCAGGACATGCCTGAGAGGAGTCTTGGGTGGGTTCTGGAGCAAACCTCTTGCTTTACAGGAGAAAAAAAATCCTGGGTATCTTCCTTGGAGGAGTCTGGGGTTGCAACCCAGGATTAGGCCTGCCTTAAAGCTGGGGTCAAAGCACTGCAGGACATGCCTGAGAGGAGTGTTGGGTGGGTTCTGGAGCAAACCTCTTGCTTTACAGGAGAAAAAAAATCCTGGGTATCTTCCTTGGAGGAGTCTGGGGTTGCAACCCAGGATTAGGCCTGCCTTAAAGCTGGGGTCAAAGCACTGCAGGACATGCCTGAGAGGAGTGTTGGGTGGGTTCTGGAGCAAACCTCTTGCTTTACAGGAGAAAAAAAATCCTGGGTATCTTCCTTGGAGGAGTCTGGGGTTGCAACCCAGGATTAGGCCTGCCTTAAAGCTGGGGTCAAAGCACTGCAGGACATGCCTGAGAGGAGTCTTGGGTGGGTTCTGGAGCAAACCTCTTGCTTTACAGGAGAAAAAAAATCCTGGGTATCTTCCTTGGAGGAGTCTGGGGTTGCAACCCAGGATTAGGCCTGCCTTAAAGCTGGGGTCAAAGCACTGCAGGACATGCCTGAGAGGAGTCTTGGGTGGGTTCTGGAGCAAACCTCTTGCTTTACAGGAGAAAAAAAATCCTGGGTATCTTCCTTGGAGGAGTCTGGGGTTGCAACCCAGGATTAGGCCTGCCTTAAAGCTGGGGTCAAAGCACTGCAGGACATGCCTGAGAGGAGTCTTGGGTGGGTTCTGGAGCAAAACCTCTTGCTTTACAGGAGAAAAAAAATCCTGGGTATCTTCCTTGGAGGAGTCTGGGGTTGCAACCCAGGATTAGGCCTGCCTTAAAGCTGGGGTCAAAGCACTGCAGGACATGCCTGAGAGGAGTCTTGGGTGGGTTCTGGAGCAAACCTCTTGCTTTACAGGAGAAAAAAAATCCTGGGTATCTTCCTTGGAGGAGTCTGGGGTTGCAACCCAGGATTAGGCCTGCCTTAAAGCTGGGGTCAAAGCACTGCAGGACATGCCTGAGAGGAGTCTTGGGTGGGTTCTGGAGCAAAACTCTTGCTTTACAGGAGAAAAAAAATCCTGGGTATCTTCCTTGGAGGAGTCTGGGGTTGCAACCCAGGATTAGGCCTGCCTTAAAGCTGGGGTCAAAGCACTGCAGGACATGCCTGAGAGGAGTCTTGGGTGGGTTCTGGAGCAAACCTCTTGCTTTACAGGAGAAAAAAAATCCTGGGTATCTTCCTTGGAGGAGTCTGGGGTTGCAACCCAGGATTAGGCCTGCCTTAAAGCTGGGGTCAAAGCACTGCAGGACATGCCTGAGAGGAGTCTTGGGTGGGTTCTGGAGCAAAACTCTTGCTTTACAGGAGAAAAAAAATCCTGGGTATCTTCCTTGGAGGAGTCTGGGGTTGCAACCCAGGATTAGGGCCTGCCTTAAAGCTGGGGTCAAAGCACTGCAGGACATGCCTGAGAGGAGTCTTGGGTGGGTTCTGGAGCAAAACTCTTGCTTTACAGGAGAAAAAAAATCCTGGGTATCTTCCTTGGAGGAGTCTGGGGTTGCAACCCAGGATTAGGCCTGCCTTAAAGCTGGGGTCAAAGCACTGCAGGACATGCCTGAGAGGAGTCTTGGGTGGGTTCTGGAGCAAAACTCTTGCTTTACAGGAGAAAAAAAATCCTGGGTATCTTCCTTGGAGGAGTCTGGGGTTGCAACCCAGGATTAGGCCTGCCTTAAAGCTGGGGTCAAAGCACTGCAGGACATGCCTGAGAGGAGTCTTGGGTGGGTTCTGGAGCAAACCTCTTGCTTTACAGGAGAAAAAAAATCCTGGGTATCTTCCTTGGAGGAGTCTGGGGTTGCAACCCAGGATTAGGCCTGCCTTAAAGCTGGGGTCAAAGCACTGCAGGACATGCCTGAGAGGAGTCTTGGGTGGGTTCTGGAGCAAACCTCTTGCTTTACAGGAGAAAAAAAATCCTGGGTATCTTCCTTGGAGGAGTCTGGGGTTGCAACCCAGGATTAGGCCTGCCTTAAAGCTGGGGTCAAAGCACTGCAGGACATGCCTGAGAGGAGTCTTGGGTGGGTTCTGGAGCAAACCTCTTGCTTTACAGGAGAAAAAAAATCCTGGGTATCTTCCTTGGAGGAGTCTGGGGTTGCAACCCAGGATTGGGCCTGCCTTAAAGCTGGGGTCAAAGCACTGCAGGA
Organism: Strix uralensis; assembly: GCF_047716275.1. Lineage (NCBI taxonomy): Eukaryota > Metazoa > Chordata > Aves > Strigiformes > Strigidae > Strix > Strix uralensis. Next base: position 1,610,365 of record NW_027436716.1, on the reverse strand, counting down.
CATGCCTGAGAGGAGTCTTGGGTGGGTTCTGGAGCAAACCTCTTGCTTTACAGGAGAAAAAAAATCCTGGGTATCTTCCTTGGAGGAGTCTGGGGTTGCAACCCAGGATTGGGCCTGCCTTAAAGCTGGGGTCAAAGCACTGCAGGACATGCCTGAGAGGAGTCTTGGGTGGGTTCTGGAGCAAACCTCTTGCTTTACAGGAGAAAAAAAATCCTGGGTATCTTCCTTGGAGGAGTCTGGGGTTGCAACCCAGGATTGGGCCTGCCTTAAAGCTGGGGTCAAAGCACTGCAGGACATGCCTGAGAGGAGTCTTGGGTGGGTTCTGGAGCAAAACTCTTGCTTTACAGGAGAAAAAAAATCCTGGGTATCTTCCTTGGAGGAGTCTGGGGTTGCAACCCAGGATTAGGCCTGCCTTAAAGCTGGGGTCAAAGCACTGCAGGACATGCCTGAGAGGAGTCTTGGGTGGGTTCTGGAGCAAACCTCTTGCTTTACAGGAGAAAAAAAATCCTGGGTATCTTCCTTGGAGGAGTCTGGGGTTGCAACCCAGGATTAGGCCTGCCTTAAAGCTGGGGTCAAAGCACTGCAGGACATGCCTGAGAGGAGTCTTGGGTGGGTTCTGGAGCAAACCTCTTGCTTTACAGGAGAAAAAAAAATCCTGGGTATCTTCCTTGGAGGAGTCTGGGGTTGCAACCCAGGATTAGGCCTGCCTTAAAGCTGGGGTCAAAGCACTGCAGGACATGCCTGAGAGGAGTCTTGGGTGGGTTCTGGAGCAAACCTCCTTGCTTTACAGGAGAAAAAAAATCCTGGGTATCTTCCTTGTAGGAGTCTGGGGTTGCAACCCAGGATTAGGCCTGCCTTAAAGCTGGGGTCAAAGCACTGCAGGACATGCCTGAGAGGAGTCTTGGGTGGGTTCTGGAGCAAACCTCTTGCTTTACAGGAGAAAAAAAATCCTGGGTATCTTCCTTGGAGGAGTCTGGGGTTGCAACCCAGGATTAGGCCTGCCTTAAAGCTGGGGTCAAAGCACTGCAGGACATGCCTGAGAGGAGTGTTGGGTGGGTTCTGGAGCAAACCTCCTTGCTTTACAGGAGAAAAAAAATCCTGGGTATCTTCCTTGGAGGAGTCTGGGGTTGCAACCCAGGATTAGGCCTGCCTTAAAGCTGGGGTCAAAGCACTGCAGGACATGCCTGAGAGGAGTGTTGGGTGGGTTCTGGAGCAAACCTCTTGCTTTACAGGAGAAAAAAAATCCTGGGTATCTTCCTTGGAGGAGTCTGGGGTTGCAACCCAGGATTAGGCCTGCCTTAAAGCTGGGGTCAAAGCACTGCAGGACATGCCTGAGAGGAGTCTTGGGTGGGTTCTGGAGCAAACCTCTTGCTTTACAGGAGAAAAAAAATCCTGGGTATCTTCCTTGGAGGAGTCTGGGGTTGCAACCCAGGATTGGGCCTGCCTTAAAGCTGGGGTCAAAGCACTGCAGGACATGCCTGAGAGGAGTCTTGGGTGGGTTCTGGAGCAAACCTTTTCCTTTACAGGAGAAAAGACAACCCAGGAAGCTTCCTTGGGGGAGTCTAGTGCTGCTACCTGAGATCTCAGGTCCCTAAAGCAGAGTCGGAAGATACTGGGAGCTGCCTGGGAGGAGTGTGGTGTGGATCTTGGAGGTAAGAGCTTTCCCCAATACTAAAAAATATTCCATGTGTCTTCCTTGGAGGAGTCTAAGAGTTTTACCTGGGATCTCAGGTCCCTGAAGCAGGGCTCAAGACAGTGTGTGGACATGTCTGTGAGGAATCTTGGGCAGATGCCAGAGAAGAGAGCGTCCTTTGAGGGAAAAAATCCTTTTGGGTATCTTCCTTGGAGGAGTCTGGGGTTGCAACCCAGGATTAGGCCTGCCTTAAAGCTGGGGTCAAAGCACTGCAGGACATGCCTGAGAGGAGTCTTGGGTGGGTTCTGGAGCAAACCTCTTGCTTTACAGGAGAAAAAAAATCCTGGGTATCTTCCTTGGAGGAGTCTGGGGTTGCAACCCAGGATTAGGCCTGCCTTAAAGCTGGGGTCAAAGCACTGCAGGACATGCCTGAGAGGAGTCTTGGGTGGGTTCTGGAGCAAACCTCTTGCTTTACAGGAGAAAAAAAATCCTGGGTATCTTCCTTGGAGGAGTCTGGGGTTGCAACCCAGGATTGGGCCTGCCTTAAAGCTGGGGTCAAAGCACTGCAGGACATGCCTGAGAGGAGTCTTGGGTGGGTTCTGGAGCAAACCTTTTCCTTTACAGGAGAAAAGACAACCCAGGAAGCTTCCTTGGGGGAGTCTAGTGCTGCTACCTGAGATCTCAGGTCCCTAAAGCAGAGTCGGAAGATACTGGGAGCTGCCTGGGAGGAGTGTGGTGTGGATCTTGGAGGTAAGAGCTTTCCCCAATACTAAAAAATATTCCATGTGTCTTCCTTGGAGGAGTCTAAGAGTTTTACCTGGGATCTCAGGTCCCTGAAGCAGGGCTCAAGACAGTGTGGGACATGTCTGTGAGGAATCTTGGGCAGATGCCAGAGAAGAGAGCGTCCTTTGAGGGAAAAAATCCTTTTGGGTATCTTCCTTGGAGGAGTCTGGGGTTGCAACCCAGGATTAGGCCTGCCTTAAAGCTGGGGTCAAAGCACTGCAGGACATGCCTGAGAGGAGTCTTGGGTGGGTTCTGGAGCAAACCTCTTGCTTTACAGGAGAAAAAAAATCCTGGGTATCTTCCTTGGAGGAGTCTGGGGTTGCAACCCAGGATTAGGCCTGCCTTAAAGCTGGGGTCAAAGCACTGCAGGACATGCCTGAGAGGAGTCTTGGGTGGGTTCTGGAGCAAACCTCTTGCTTTACAGGAGAAAAAAAATCCTGGGTATCTTCCTTGGAGGAGTCTGGGGTTGCAACCCAGGATTAGGCCTGCCTTAAAGCTGGGGTCAAAGCACTGCAGGACATGCCTGAGAGGAGTCTTGGGTGGGTTCTGGAGCAAACCTCTTGCTTTACAGGAGAAAAAAAATCCTAGGTATCTTCCTTGGAGGAGTCTGGGGTTGCAACCCAGGATTGGGCCTGCCTTAAAGCTGGGGTCAAAGCACTGCAGGACATGCCTGAGAGGAGTGTTGGGTGGGTTCTGGAGCAAAACTCTTGCTTTACAGGAGAAAAAAAATCCTGGGTATCTTCCTTGGAGGAGTCTGGGGTTGCAACCCAGGATTAGGCCTGCCTTAAAGCTGGGGTCAAAGCACTGCAGGACATGCCTGAGAGGAGTCTTGGGTGGGTTCTGGAGCAAACCTCTTGCTTTACAGGAGAAAAAAAATCCTGGGTATCTTCCTTGGAGGAGTCTGGGGTTGCAACCCAGGATTAGGCCTGCCTTAAAGCTGGGGTCAAAGCATTGCAGGACATGCCTGAGAGGAGTCTTGGGTGGGTTCTGGAGCAAACCTCTTGCTTTACAGGAGAAAAAAAATCCTGGGTATCTTCCTTGGAGGAGTCTGGGGTTGCAACCCAGGATTAGGCCTGCCTTAAAGCTGGGGTCAAAGCACTGCAGGACATGCCTGAGAGGAGTCTTGGGTGGGTTCTGGAGCAAACCTCTTGCTTTACAGGAGAAAAAAAATCCTGGGTATCTTCCTTGGAGGAGTCTGGGGTTGCAACCCAGGATTAGGCCTGCCTTAAAGCTGGGGTCAAAGCACTGCAGGACATGCCTGAGAGGAGTCTTGGGTGGGTTCTGGAGCAAAACTCTTGCTTTACAGGAGAAAAAAAATCCTGGGTATCTTCCTTGGAGGAGTCTGGGGTTGCAACCCAGGATTAGGCCTGCCTTAAAGCTGGGGTCAAAGCACTGCAGGACATGCCTGAGAGGAGTCTTGGGTGGGTTCTGGAGCAAACCTCTTGCTTTACAGGAGAAAAAAAATCCTGGGTATCTTCCTTGGAGGAGTCTGGGGTTGCAACCCAGGATTAGGCCTGCCTTAAAGCTGGGGTCAAAGCACTGCAGGACATGCCTGAGAGGAGTCTTGGGTGGGTTCTGGAGCAAACCTCTTGCTTTACAGGAGAAAAAAAATCCAGGGTATCTTCCTTGGAGGAGTCTGGGGTTGCAACCCAGGATTAGGCCTGCCTTAAAGCTGGGGTCAAAGCACTGCAGGACATGCCTGAGAGGAGTCTTGGGTGGGTTCTGGAGCAAACCTCTTGCTTTACAGGAGAAAAAAAATCCTGGGTATCTTCCTTGGAGGAGTCTGGGGTTGCAACCCAGGATTAGGCCTGCCTTAAAGCTGGGGTCAAAGCACTGCAGGACATGCCTGAGAGGAGTCTTGGGTGGGTTCTGGAGCAAACCTCTTGCTTTACAGGAGAAAAAAAATCCTGGGTATCTTCCTTGGAGGAGTCTGGGGTTGCAACCCAGGATTAGGCCTGCCTTAAAGCTGGGGTCAAAGCACTGCAGGACATGCCTGAGAGGAGTCTTGGGTGGGTTCTGGAGCAAACCTCTTGATTTACAGGAGAAAAAAAATCCTGGGTATCTTCCTTGGAGGAGTCTGGGGTTGCAACCCAGGATTAGGCCTGCCTTAAAGCTGGGGTCAAAGCACTGCAGGACATGCCTGAGAGGAGTCTTGGGTGGGTTCTGGAGCAAACCTCTTGCTTTACAGGAGAAAAAAAATCCTGGGTATCTTCCTTGGAGGAGTCTGGGGTTGCAACCCAGGATTAGGCCTGCCTTAAAGCTGGGGTCAAAGCACTGCAGGACATGCCTGAGAGGAGTCTTGGGTGGGTTCTGGAGCAAAACTCTTGCTTTACAGGAGAAAAAAAATCCTGGGTATCTTCCTTGGAGGAGTCTGGGGTTGCAACCCAGGATTAGGCCTGCCTTAAAGCTGGGGTCAAAGCACTGCAGGACATGCCTGAGAGGAGTCTTGGGTGGGTTCTGGAGCAAAACTCTTGCTTTACAGGAGAAAAAAAATCCTGGGTATCTTCCTTGGAGGAGTCTGGGGTTGCAACCCAGGATTAGGCCTGCCTTAAAGCTGGGGTCAAAGCACTGCAGGACATGCCTGAGAGGAGTCTTGGGTGGGTTCTGGAGCAAACCTCTTGCTTTACAGGAGAAAAAAAATCCTGGGTATATTCCTTGGAGGAGTCTGGGGTTGCAACCCAGGATTAGGCCTGCCTTAAAGCTGGGGTCAAAGCACTGCAGGACATGCCTGAGAGGAGTCTTGGGTGGGTTCTGGAGCAAACCTCTTGCTTGACAGGAGAAAAAAAATCCCGGGTATCTTCCTTGGAGGAGTCTGGGGTTGCAACCCAGGATTGGGCCTGCCTTAAAGCTGGGGTCAAAGCACTGCAGGACATGCCTGAGAGGAGTCTTGGGTGGGTTCTGGAGCAAAACTCTTGCTTTACAGGAGAAAAAAAATCCCGGGTATCTTCCTTGGAGGAGTCTGGGGTTGCAACCCAGGATTAGGCCTGCCTTAAAGCTGGGGTCAAAGCACTGCAGGACATGCCTGAGAGGAGTGTTGGGTGGGTTCTGGAGCAAAACTCTTGCTTTACAGGAGAAAAAAAATCCCGGGTATCTTCCTTGGAGGAGTCTGGGGTTGCAACCCAGGATTAGGCCTGCCTTAAAGCTGGGGTCAAAGCACTGCAGGACATGCCTGAGAGGAGTCTTGGGTGGGTTCTGGAGCAAACCTCTTGCTTTACAGGAGAAAAAAAAGTCCTGGGTATCTTCCTTGGAGGAGACTGGGGTTGCAACCCAGGATTAGGCCTGCCTTAAAGCTGGGGTCAAAGCACTGCAGGAGATGCTTGAGAGGAGTCTTGGGTGGGTTCTGGAGCAAACCTCTTGCTTTACAGGAGAAAAAAAATCCTGGGTATCTTCCTTGGAGGAGTCTGGGGTTGCAACCCAGGATTGGGCCTGCCTTAAAGCTGGGGTCAAAGCACTGCAGGACATGCCTGAGAGGAGTCTTGGGTGGGTTCTGGAGCAAACCTCTTGCTTTACAGGAGAAAAAAAATCCTGGGTATCTTCCTTGGAGGAGTCTGGGGTTGCAACCCAGGATTGGGCCTGCCTTAAAGCTGGGGTCAAAGCACTGCAGGACATGCCTGAGAGGAGTCTTGGGTGGGTTCTGGAGCAAACCTCTTGCTTTACAGGAGAAAAAAAATCCTAGGTATCTTCCTTGGAGGAGTCTGGGGTTGCAACCCAGGATTGGGCCTGCCTTAAAGCTGGGGTCAAAGCACTGCAGGACATGCCTGAGAGGAGTGTTGGGTGGGTTCTGGAGCAAAACTCTTGCTTTACAGGAGAAAAAAAATCCTGGGTATCTTCCTTGGAGGAGTCTGGGGTTGCAACCCAGGATTAGGCCTGCCTTAAAGCTGGGGTCAAAGCATTGCAGGACATGCCTGAGAGGAGTCTTGGGTGGGTTCTGGAGCAAACCTCTTGCTTTACAGGAGAAAAAAAATCCTGGGTATCTTCCTTGGAGGAGTCTGGGGTTGCAACCCAGGATTAGGCCTGCCTTAAAGCTGGGGTCAAAGCACTGCAGGACATGCCTGAGAGGAGTCTTGGGTGGGTTCTGGAGCAAACCTCTTGCTTTACAGGAGAAAAAAAATCCTGGGTATCTTCCTTGGAGGAGTCTGGGGTTGCAACCCAGGATTAGGCCTGCCTTAAAGCTGGGGTCAAAGCACTGCAGGACATGCCTGAGAGGAGTCTTGGGTGGGTTCTGGAGCAAAACTCTTGCTTTACAGGAGAAAAAAAATCCTGGGTATCTTCCTTGGAGGAGTCTGGGGTTGCAACCCAGGATTAGGCCTGCCTTAAAGCTGGGGTCAAAGCACTGCAGGACATGCCTGAGAGGAGTCTTGGGTGGGTTCTGGAGCAAACCTCTTGCTTTACAGGAGAAAAAAAATCCTGGGTATCTTCCTTGGAGGAGTCTGGGGTTGCAACCCAGGATTAGGCCTGCCTTAAAGCTGGGGTCAAAGCACTGCAGGACATGCCTGAGAGGAGTCTTGGGTGGGTTCTGGAGCAAACCTCTTGCTTTACAGGAGAAAAAAAATCCAGGGTATCTTCCTTGGAGGAGTCTGGGGTTGCAACCCAGGATTAGGCCTGCCTTAAAGCTGGGGTCAAAGCACTGCAGGACATGCCTGAGAGGAGTCTTGGGTGGGTTCTGGAGCAAACCTCTTGCTTTACAGGAGAAAAAAAATCCTGGGTATCTTCCTTGGAGGAGTCTGGGGTTGCAACCCAGGATTAGGCCTGCCTTAAAGCTGGGGTCAAAGCACTGCAGGACATGCCTGAGAGGAGTCTTGGGTGGGTTCTGGAGCAAACCTCTTGCTTTACAGGAGAAAAAAAATCCTGGGTATCTTCCTTGGAGGAGTCTGGGGTTGCAACCCAGGATTAGGCCTGCCTTAAAGCTGGGGTCAAAGCACTGCAGGACATGCCTGAGAGGAGTCTTGGGTGGGTTCTGGAGCAAACCTCTTGCTTTACAGGAGAAAAAAAATCCTGGGTATATTCCTTGGAGGAGTCTGGGGTTGCAACCCAGGATTGGGCCTGCCTTAAAGCTGGGGTCAAAGCACTGCAGGACATGCCTGAGAGGAGTCTTGGGTGGGTTCTGGAGCAAACCTCTTGCTTGACAGGAGAAAAAAAATCCCGGGTATCTTCCTTGGAGGAGTCTGGGGTTGCAACCCAGGATTGGGCCTGCCTTAAAGCTGGGGTCAAAGCACTGCAGGACATGCCTGAGAGGAGTCTTGGGTGGGTTCTGGAGCAAAACTCTTGCTTTACAGGAGAAAAAAAATCCCGGGTATCTTCCTTGGAGGAGTCTGGGGTTGCAACCCAGGATTAGGCCTGCCTTAAAGCTGGGGTCAAAGCACTGCAGGACATGCCTGAGAGGAGTGTTGGGTGGGTTCTGGAGCAAAACTCTTGCTTTACAGGAGAAAAAAAATCCCGGGTATCTTCCTTGGAGGAGTCTGGGGTTGCAACCCAGGATTAGGCCTGCCTTAAAGCTGGGGTCAAAGCACTGCAGGACATGCCTGAGAGGAGTCTTGGGTGGGTTCTGGAGCAAACCTCTTGCTTTACAGGAGAAAAAAAATCCTGGGTATCTTCCTTGGAGGAGTCTGGGGTTGCAACCCAGGATTAGGCCTGCCTTAAAGCTGGGGTCAAAGCACTGCAGGACATGCCTGAGAGGAGTCTTGGGTGGGTTCTGGAGCAAACCTCTTGCTTTACAGGAGAAAAAAAATCCTGGGTATCTTCCTTGGAGGAGTCTGGGGTTGCAACCCAGGATTAGGCCTGCCTTAAAGCTGGGGTCAAAGCACTGCAGGACATGCCTGAGAGGAGTCTTGGGTGGGTTCTGGAGCAAACCTCTTGCTTTACAGGAGAAAAAAAATCCTGGGTATCTTCCTTGGAGGAGTCTGGGGTTGCAACCCAGGATTAGGCCTGCCTTAAAGCTGGGGTCAAAGCACTGCAGGACATGCCTGAGAGGAGTCTTGGGTGGGTTCTGGAGCAAACCTCTTGCTTTACAGGAGAAAAAAAATCCTGGGTATCTTCCTTGGAGGAGTCTGGGGTTGCAACCCAGGATTAGGCCTGCCTTAAAGCTGGGGTCAAAGCACTGCAGGACATGCCTGAGAGGAGTCTTGGGTGGGTTCTGGAGCAAACCTCCTTGCTTTACAGGAGAAAAAAAATCCTGGGTATCTTCCTTGGAGGAGTCTGGGGTTGCAACCCAGGATTAGGCCTGCCTTAAAGCTGGGGTCAAAGCACTGCAGGACATGCCTGAGAGGAGTCTTGGGTGGGTTCTGGAGCAAACCTCTTGCTTTACAGGAGAAAAAAAATCCTGGGTATCTTCCTTGGAGGAGTCTGGGGTTGCAACCCAGGATTAGGCCTGCCTTAAAGCTGGGGTCAAAGCACTGGAGGACATGCCTGAGAGGAGTCTTGGGTGGGTTCTGGAGCAAACCTCTTGATTTACAGGAGAAAAAAAATCCTGGGTATCTTCCTTGGAGGAGTCTGGGGTTGCAACCCAGGATTAGGCCTGCCTTAAAGCTGGGGTCAAAGCACTGCAGGACATGCCTGAGAGGAGTCTTGGGTGGGTTCTGGAGCAAACCTCTTGCTTTACAGGAGAAAAAAAATCCTGGGTATCTTCCTTGGAGGAGTCTGGGGTTGCAACCCAGGATTAGGCCTGCCTTAAAGCTGGGGTCAAAGCACTGCAGGACATGCCTGAGAGGAGTCTTGGGTGGGTTCTGGAGCAAACCTCTTGCTTTACAGGAGAAAAAAAATCCTGGGTATCTTCCTTGGAGGAGTCTGGGGTTGCAACCCAGGATTAGGCCTGCCTTAAAGCTGGGGTCAAAGCACTGCAGGACATGCCTGAGAGGAGTCTTGGGTGGGTTCTGGAGCAAACCTCTTGCTTTACAGGAGAAAAAAAATCCTGGGTATCTTCCTTGGAGGAGTCTGGGGTTGCAACCCAGGATTAGGCCTGCCTTAAAGCTGGGGTCAAAGCACTGCAGGACATGCCTGAGAGGAGTCTTGGGTGGGTTCTGGAGCAAACCTCTTGCTTTACAGGAGAAAAAAAATCCTGGGTATATTCCTTGGAGGAGTCTGGGGTTGCAACCCAGGATTAGGCCTGCCTTAAAGCTGGGGTCAAAGCACTGCAGGACATGCCTGAGAGGAGTCTTGGGTGGGTTCTGGAGCAAACCTCTTGCTTGACAGGAGAAAAAAAATCCCGGGTATCTTCCTTGGAGGAGTCTGGGGTTGCAACCCAGGATTGGGCCTGCCTTAAAGCTGGGGTCAAAGCACTGCAGGACATGCCTGAGAGGAGTCTTGGGTGGGTTCTGGAGCAAAACTCTTGCTTTACAGGAGAAAAAAAATCCCGGGTATCTTCCTTGGAGGAGTCTGGGGTTGCAACCCAGGATTAGGCCTGCCTTAAAGCTGGGGTCAAAGCACTGCAGGACATGCCTGAGAGGAGTGTTGGGTGGGTTCTGGAGCAAAACTCTTGCTTTACAGGAGAAAAAAAATCCCGGGTATCTTCCTTGGAGGAGTCTGGGGTTGCAACCCAGGATTAGGCCTGCCTTAAAGCTGGGGTCAAAGCACTGCAGGACATGCCTGAGAGGAGTCTTGGGTGGGTTCTGGAGCAAACCTCTTGCTTTACAGGAGAAAAAAAATCCTGGGTATCTTCCTTGGAGGAGTCTGGGGTTGCAACCCAGGATTAGGCCTGCCTTAAAGCTGGGGTCAAAGCACTGCAGGACATGCCTGAGAGGAGTCTTGGGTGGGTTCTGGAGCAAACCTCTTGCTTTACAGGAAAAAAAAAATCCTGGGTATCTTCCTTGGAGGAGTCTGGGGTTGCAACCCAGGATTAGGCCTGCCTTAAAGCTGGGGTCAAAGCACTGCAGGACATGCCTGAGAGGAGTCTTGGGTGGGTTCTGGAGCAAACCTCTTGCTTTACAGGAGAAAAAAAATCCTGGGTATCTTCCTTGGAGGAGTCTGGGGTTGCAACCCAGGATTAGGCCTGCCTTAAAGCTGGGGTCAAAGCACTGCAGGACATGCCTGAGAGGAGTCTTGGGTGGGTTCTGGAGCAAAACTCTTGCTTTACAGGAGAAAAAAAATCCTGGGTATCTTCCTTGGAGGAGTCTGGGGTTGCAACCCAGGATTAGGCCTGCCTTAAAGCTGGGGTCAAAGCACTGCAGGACATGCCTGAGAGGAGTCTTGGGTGGGTTCTGGAGCAAAACTCTTGCTTTACAGGAGAAAAAAAATCCTGGGTATCTTCCTTGGAGGAGTCTGGGGTTGCAACCCAGGATTAGGCCTGCCTTAAAGCTGGGGTCAAAGCACTGCAGGACATGCCTGAGAGGAGTCTTGGGTGGGTTCTGGAGCAAAACTCTTGCTTTACAGGAGAAAAAAAATCCTGGGTATCTTCCTTGGAGGAGTCTGGGGTTGCAACCCAGGATTAGGCCTGCCTTAAAGCTGGGGTCAAAGCACTGCAGGACATGCCTGAGAGGAGTCTTGGGTGGGTTCTGGAGCAAACCTCTTGCTTTACAGGAGAAAAAAAATCCTGGGTATCTTCCTTGGAGGAGTCTGGGGTTGCAACCCAGGATTGGGCCTGCCTTAAAGCTGGGGTCAAAGCACTGCAGGACATGCCTGAGAGGAGTCTTGGGTGGGTTCTGGAGCAAACCTCTTGCTTTACAGGAGAAAAAAAATCCTGGGTATCTTCCTTGGAGGAGTCTGGGGTTGCAACCCAGGATTGGGCCTGCCTTAAAGCTGGGGTCAAAGCACTGCAGGACATGCCTGAGAGGAGTCTTGGGTGGGTTCTGGAGCAAAACTCTTGCTTTACAGGAGAAAAAAAATCCTGGGTATCTTCCTTGGAGGAGTCTGGGGTTGCAACCCAGGATTAGGCCTGCCTTAAAGCTGGGGTCAAAGCACTGCAGGACATGCCTGAGAGGAGTCTTGGGTGGGTTCTGGAGCAAACCTCTTGCTTTACAGGAGAAAAAAAATCCTGGGTATCTTCCTTGGAGGAGTCTGGGGTTGCAACCCAGGATTAGGCCTGCCTTAAAGCTGGGGTCAAAGCACTGCAGGACATGCCTGAGAGGAGTCTTGGGTGGGTTCTGGAGCAAACCTCTTGCTTTACAGGAGAAAAAAAATCCTGGGTATCTTCCTTGGAGGAGTCTGGGGTTGCAACCCAGGATTAGGCCTGCCTTAAAGCTGGGGTCAAAGCACTGCAGGACATGCCTGAGAGGAGTCTTGGGTGGGTTCTGGAGCAAACCTCCTTGCTTTACAGGAGAAAAAAAATCCTGGGTATCTTCCTTGGAGGAGTCTGGGGTTGCAACCCAGGATTAGGCCTGCCTTAAAGCTGGGGTCAAAGCACTGCAGGACATGCCTGAGAGGAGTCTTGGGTGGGTTCTGGAGCAAACCTCTTGCTTTACAGGAGAAAAAAAATCCTGGGTATCTTCCTTGGAGGAGTCTGGGGTTGCAACCCAGGATTAGGCCTGCCTTAAAGCTGGGGTCAAAGCACTGCAGGACATGCCTGAGAGGAGTGTTGGGTGGGTTCTGGAGCAAACCTCCTTGCTTTACAGGAGAAAAAAAATCCTGGGTATCTTCCTTGGAGGAGTCTGGGGTTGCAACCCAGGATTAGGCCTGCCTTAAAGCTGGGGTCAAAGCACTGCAGGACATGCCTGAGAGGAGTGTTGGGTGGGTTCTGGAGCAAACCTCTTGCTTTACAGGAGAAAAAAAATCCTGGGTATCTTCCTTGGAGGAGTCTGGGGTTGCAACCCAGGATTAGGCCTGCCTTAAAGCTGGGGTCAAAGCACTGCAGGACATGCCTGAGAGGAGTCTTGGGTGGGTTCTGGAGCAAACCTCTTGCTTTACAGGAGAAAAAAAATCCTGGGTATCTTCCTTGGAGGAGTCTGGGGTTGCAACCCAGGATTGGGCCTGCCTTAAAGCTGGGGTCAAAGCACTGCAGGACATGCCTGAGAGGAGTCTTGGGTGGGTTCTGGAGCAAACCTTTTCCTTTACAGGAGAAAAGACAACCCAGGAAGCTTCCTTGGGGGAGTCTAGTGCTGCTACCTGAGATCTCAGGTCCCTAAAGCAGAGTCGGAAGATACTGGGAGCTGCCTGGGAGGAGTGTGGTGTGGATCTTGGAGGTAAGAGCTTTCCCCAATACTAAAAAATATTCCATGTGTCTTCCTTGGAGGAGTCTAAGAGTTTTACCTGGGATCTCAGGTCCCTGAAGCAGGGCTCAAGACAGTGTGGGACATGTCTGTGAGGAATCTTGGGCAGATGCCAGAGAAGAGAGCGTCCTTTGAGGGAAAAAATCCTTTTGGGTATCTTCCTTGGAGGAGTCTGGGGTTGCAACCCAGGATTAGGCCTGCCTTAAAGCTGGGGTCAAAGCACTGCAGGAGATGCTTGAGAGGAGTCTTGGGTGGGTTCTGGAGCAAACCTCTTGCTTTACAGGAGAAAAAAAATCCTGGGTATCTTCCTTGGAGGAGTCTGGGGTTGCAACCCAGGATTGGGCCTGCCTTAAAGCTGGGGTCAAAGCACTGCAGGACATGCCTGAGAGGAGTCTTGGGTGGGTTCTGGAGCAAACCTCTTGCTTTACAGGAGAAAAAAAATCCTGGGTATCTTCCTTGGAGGAGTCTGGGGTTGCAACCCAGGATTGGGCCTGCCTTAAAGCTGGGGTCAAAGCACTGCAGGACATGCCTGAGAGGAGTCTTGGGTGGGTTCTGGAGCAAACCTCTTGCTTTACAGGAGAAAAAAAATCCTAGGTATCTTCCTTGGAGGAGTCTGGGGTTGCAACCCAGGATTGGGCCTGCCTTAAAGCTGGGGTCAAAGCACTGCAGGACATGCCTGAGAGGAGTGTTGGGTGGGTTCTGGAGCAAAACTCTTGCTTTACAGGAGAAAAAAAATCCTGGGTATCTTCCTTGGAGGAGTCTGGGGTTGCAACCCAGGATTAGGCCTGCCTTAAAGCTGGGGTCAAAGCACTGCAGGACATGCCTGAGAGGAGTCTTGGGTGGGTTCTGGAGCAAACCTCTTGCTTTACAGGAGAAAAAAAATCCTGGGTATCTTCCTTGGAGGAGTCTGGGGTTGCAACCCAGGATTAGGCCTGCCTTAAAGCTGGGGTCAAAGCATTGCAGGACATGCCTGAGAGGAGTCTTGGGTGGGTTCTGGAGCAAACCTCTTGCTTTACAGGAGAAAAAAAATCCTGGGTATCTTCCTTGGAGGAGTCTGGGGTTGCAACCCAGGATTAGGCCTGCCTTAAAGCTGGGGTCAAAGCACTGCAGGACATGCCTGAGAGGAGTCTTGGGTGGGTTCTGGAGCAAAACTCTTGCTTTACAGGAGAAAAAAAATCCTGGGTATCTTCCTTGGAGGAGTCTGGGGTTGCAACCCAGGATTAGGCCTGCCTTAAAGCTGGGGTCAAAGCACTGCAGGACATGCCTGAGAGGAGTGTTGGGTGGGTTCTGGAGCAAACCTCTTGCTTTACAGGAGAAAAAAAATCCTGGGTATCTTCCTTGGAGGAGTCTGGGGTTGCAACCCAGGATTAGGCCTGCCTTAAAGCTGGGGTCAAAGCACTGCAGGACATGCCTGAGAGGAGTCTTGGGTGGGTTCTGGAGCAAACCTCTTGCTTTACAGGAGAAAAAAAATCCTGGGTATCTTCCTTGGAGGAGTCTGGGGTTGCAACCCAGGATTAGGCCTGCCTTAAAGCTGGGGTCAAAGCACTGCAGGACATGCCTGAGAGGAGTCTTGGGTGGGTTCTGGAGCAAAACTCTTGCTTTACAGGAGAAAAAAAATCCTGGGTATCTTCCTTGGAGGAGTCTGGGGTTGCAACCCAGGATTAGGCCTGCCTTAAAGCTGGGGTCAAAGCACTGCAGGACATGCCTGAGAGGAGTCTTGGGTGGGTTCTGGAGCAAACCTCTTGCTTTACAGGAGAAAAAAAATCCTGGGTATCTTCCTTGGAGGAGTCTGGGGTTGCAACCCAGGATTAGGCCTGCCTTAAAGCTGGGGTCAAAGCACTGCAGGACATGCCTGAGAGGAGTCTTGGGTGGGTTCTGGAGCAAACCTCTTGCTTTACAGGAGAAAAAAAATCCTGGGTATCTTCCTTGGAGGAGTCTGGGGTTGCAACCCAGGATTAGGCCTGCCTTAAAGCTGGGGTCAAAGCACTGCAGGACATGCCTGAGAGGAGTCTTGGGTGGGTTCTGGAGCAAAACTCTTGCTTTACAGGAGAAAAAAAATCCTGGGTATCTTCCTTGGAGGAGTCTGGGGTTGCAACCCAGGATTGGGCCTGCCTTAAAGCTGGGGTCAAAGCACTGCAGGACATGCCTGAGAGGAGTCTTGGGTGGGTTCTGGAGCAAAACTCTTGCTTTACAGGAGAAAAAAAATCCTGGGTATCTTCCTTGGAGGAGTCTGGGGTTGCAACCCAGGATTAGGCCTGCCTTAAAGCTGGGGTCAAAGCACTGCAGGACATGCCTGAGAGGAGTCTTGGGTGGGTTCTGGAGCAAACCTCTTGCTTTACAGGAGAAAAAAAATCCTGGGTATCTTCCTTGGAGGAGTCTGGGGTTGCAACCCAGGATTAGGCCTGCCTTAAAGCTGGGGTCAAAGCACTGCAGGACATGCCTGAGAGGAGTCTTGGGTGGGTTCTGGAGCAAACCTCTTGCTTTACAGGAGAAAAAAAATCCTGGGTATCTTCCTTGGAGGAGTCTGGGGTTGCAACCCAGGATTGGGCCTGCCTTAAAGCTGGGGTCAAAGCACTGCAGGACATGCCTGAGAGGAGTCTTGGGTGGGTTCTGGAGCAAACCTCTTGCTTTACAGGAGAAAAAAAATCCTGGGTATCTTCCTTGGAGGAGTCTGGGGTTGCAACCCAGGATTGGGCCTGCCTTAAAGCTGGGGTCAAAGCACTGCAGGACATGCCTGAGAGGAGTCTTGGGTGGGTTCTGGAGCAAACCTCTTGCTTTACAGGAGAAAAAAAATCCTGGGTATCTTCCTTGGAGGAGTCTGGGGTTGCAACCCAGGATTGGGCCTGCCTTAAAGCTGGGGTCAAAGCACTGCAGGACATGCCTGAGAGGAGTCTTGGGTGGGTTCTGGAGCAAAACTCTTGCTTTACAGGAGAAAAAAAATCCTGGGTATCTTCCTTGGAGGAGTCTGGGGTTGCAACCCAGGATTAGGCCTGCCTTAAAGCTGGGGTCAAAGCACTGCAGGACATGCCTGAGAGGAGTCTTGGGTGGGTTCTGGAGCAAACCTCTTGCTTTACAGGAGAAAAAAAATCCTGGGTATCTTCCTTGGAGGAGTCTGGGGTTGCAACCCAGGATTAGGCCTGCCTTAAAGCTGGGGTCAAAGCACTGCAGGACATGCCTGAGAGGAGTCTTGGGTGGGTTCTGGAGCAAACCTCTTGCTTTACAGGAGAAAAAAAATCCTGGGTATCTTCCTTGGAGGAGTCTGGGGTTGCAACCCAGGATTAGGCCTGCCTTAAAGCTGGGGTCAAAGCACTGCAGGACATGCCTGAGAGGAGTCTTGGGTGGGTTCTGGAGCAAACCTCTTGCTTTACAGGAGAAAAAAAAGTCCTGGGTATCTTCCTTGGAGGAGTCTGGGGTTGCAACCCAGGATTAGGCCTGCCTTAAAGCTGGGGTCAAAGCACTGCAGGACATGCCTGAGAGGAGTCTTGGGTGGGTTCTGGAGCAAACCTCTTGCTTTACAGGAGAAAAAAAATCCTGGGTATCTTCCTTGGAGGAGTCTGGGGTTGCAACCCAGGATTAGGCCTGCCTTAAAGCTGGGGTCAAAGCACTGCAGGACATGCCTGAGAGGAGTCTTGGGTGGGTTCTGGAGCAAACCTCCTTGCTTTACAGGAGAAAAAAAATCCTGGGTATCTTCCTTGGAGGAGTCTGGGGTTGCAACCCAGGATTAGGCCTGCCTTAAAGCTGGGGTCAAAGCACTGCAGGACATGCCTGAGAGGAGTCTTGGGTGGGTTCTGGAGCAAACCTCTTGCTTTACAGGAGAAAAAAAATCCTGGGTATCTTCCTTGGAGGAGTCTGGGGTTGCAACCCAGGATTGGGCCTGCCTTAAAGCTGGGGTCAAAGCACTGCAGGACATGCCTGAGAGGAGTCTTGGGTGGGTTCTGGAGCAAACCTCTTGCTTTACAGGAGAAAAAAAATCCTGGGTATCTTCCTTGGAGGAGTCTGGGGTTGCAACCCAGGATTGGGCCTGCCTTAAAGCTGGGGTCAAAGCACTGCAGGACATGCCTGAGAGGAGTCTTGGGTGGGTTCTGGAGCAAACCTCTTGCTTTACAGGAGAAAAAAAATCCTGGGTATCTTCCTTGGAGGAGTCTGGGGTTGCAACCCAGGATTGGGCCTGCCTTAAAGCTGGGGTCAAAGCACTGCAGGACATGCCTGAGAGGAGTCTTGGGTGGGTTCTGGAGCAAAACTCTTGCTTTACAGGAGAAAAAAAATCCTGGGTATCTTCCTTGGAGGAGTCTGGGGTTGCAACCCAGGATTAGGCCTGCCTTAAAGCTGGGGTCAAAGCACTGCAGGACATGCCTGAGAGGAGTCTTGGGTGGGTTCTGGAGCAAACCTCTTGCTTTACAGGAGAAAAAAAATCCTGGGTATCTTCCTTGGAGGAGTCTGGGGTTGCAACCCAGGATTAGGCCTGCCTTAAAGCTGGGGTCAAAGCACTGCAGGACATGCCTGAGAGGAGTCTTGGGTGGGTTCTGGAGCAAACCTCTTGCTTTACAGGAGAAAAAAAATCCTGGGTATCTTCCTTGGAGGAGTCTGGGGTTGCAACCCAGGATTAGGCCTGCCTTAAAGCTGGGGTCAAAGCACTGCAGGACATGCCTGAGAGGAGTCTTGGGTGGGTTCTGGAGCAAACCTCCTTGCTTTACAGGAGAAAAAAAATCCTGGGTATCTTCCTTGGAGGAGTCTGGGGTTGCAACCCAGGATTAGGCCTGCCTTAAAGCTGGGGTCAAAGCACTGCAGGACATGCCTGAGAGGAGTCTTGGGTGGGTTCTGGAGCAAACCTCTTGCTTTACAGGAGAAAAAAAATCCTGGGTATCTTCCTTGGAGGAGTCTGGGGTTGCAACCCAGGATTAGGCCTGCCTTAAAGCTGGGGTCAAAGCACTGCAGGACATGCCTGAGAGGAGTGTTGGGTGGGTTCTGGAGCAAACCTCCTTGCTTTACAGGAGAAAAAAAATCCTGGGTATCTTCCTTGGAGGAGTCTGGGGTTGCAACCCAGGATTAGGCCTGCCTTAAAGCTGGGGTCAAAGCACTGCAGGACATGCCTGAGAGGAGTGTTGGGTGGGTTCTGGAGCAAACCTCTTGCTTTACAGGAGAAAAAAAATCCTGGGTATCTTCCTTGGAGGAGTCTGGGGTTGCAACCCAGGATTAGGCCTGCCTTAAAGCTGGGGTCAAAGCACTGCAGGACATGCCTGAGAGGAGTCTTGGGTGGGTTCTGGAGCAAACCTCTTGCTTTACAGGAGAAAAAAAATCCTGGGTATCTTCCTTGGAGGAGTCTGGGGTTGCAACCCAGGATTGGGCCTGCCTTAAAGCTGGGGTCAAAGCACTGCAGGACATGCCTGAGAGGAGTCTTGGGTGGGTTCTGGAGCAAACCTTTTCCTTTACAGGAGAAAAGACAACCCAGGAAGCTTCCTTGGGGGAGTCTAGTGCTGCTACCTGAGATCTCAGGTCCCTAAAGCAGAGTCGGAAGATACTGGGAGCTGCCTGGGAGGAGTGTGGTGTGGATCTTGGAGGTAAGAGCTTTCCCCAATACTAAAAAATATTCCATGTGTCTTCCTTGGAGGAGTCTAAGAGTTTTACCTGGGATCTCAGGTCCCTGAAGCAGGGCTCAAGACAGTGTGGGACATGTCTGTGAGGAATCTTGGGCAGATGCCAGAGAAGAGAGCGTCCTTTGAGGGAAAAAATCCTTTTGGGTATCTTCCTTGGAGGAGTCTGGGGTTGCAACCCAGGATTAGGCCTGCCTTAAAGCTGGGGTCAAAGCACTGCAGGACATGCCTGAGAGGAGTCTTGGGTGGGTTCTGGAGCAAACCTCTTGCTTTACAGGAGAAAAAAAATCCTGGGTATCTTCCTTGGAGGAGTCTGGGGTTGCAACCCAGGATTAGGCCTGCCTTAAAGCTGGGGTCAAAGCACTGCAGGACATGCCTGAGAGGAGTCTTGGGTGGGTTCTGGAGCAAACCTCTTGCTTTACAGGAGAAAAAAAATCCTGGGTATCTTCCTTGGAGGAGTCTGGGGTTGCAACCCAGGATTAGGCCTGCCTTAAAGCTGGGGTCAAAGCACTGCAGGACATGCCTGAGAGGAGTCTTGGGTGGGTTCTGGAGCAAACCTCTTGCTTTACAGGAGAAAAAAAAGTCCTGGGTATCTTCCTTGGAGGAGACTGGGGTTGCAACCCAGGATTAGGCCTGCCTTAAAGCTGGGGTCAAAGCACTGCAGGAGATGCTTGAGAGGAGTCTTGGGCGGGTTCTGGAGCAAACCTCTTGCTTTACAGGAGAAAAAAAATCCTGGGTATCTTCCTTGGAGGAGTCTGGGGTTGCAACCCAGGATTGGGCCTGCCTTAAAGCTGGGGTCAAAGCACTGCAGGACATGCCTGAGAGGAGTCTTGGGTGGGTTCTGGAGCAAACCTCTTGCTTTACAGGAGAAAAAAAATCCTGGGTATCTTCCTTGGAGGAGTCTGGGGTTGCAACCCAGGATTGGGCCTGCCTTAAAGCTGGGGTCAAAGCACTGCAGGACATGCCTGAGAGGAGTCTTGGGTGGGTTCTGGAGCAAACCTCTTGCTTTACAGGAGAAAAAAAATCCTAGGTATCTTCCTTGGAGGAGTCTGGGGTTGCAACCCAGGATTGGGCCTGCCTTAAAGCTGGGGTCAAAGCACTGCAGGACATGCCTGAGAGGAGTCTTGGGTGGGTTCTGGAGCAAACCTCTTGCTTTACAGGAGAAAAAAAATCCTGGGTATCTTCCTTGGAGGAGTCTGGGGTTGCAACCCAGGATTAGGCCTGCCTTAAAGCTGGGGTCAAAGCACTGCAGGACATGCCTGAGAGGAGTCTTGGGTGGGTTCTGGAGCAAACCTCTTGCTTTACAGGAGAAAAAAAAGTCCTGGGTATCTTCCTTGGAGGAGTCTGGGGTTGCAACCCAGGATTAGGCCTGCCTTAAAGCTGGGGTCAAAGCACTGCAGGACATGCCTGAGAGGAGTCTTGGGTGGGTTCTGGAGCAAAACTCTTGCTTTACAGGAGAAAAAAAATCCTGGGTATCTTCCTTGGAGGAGTCTGGGGTTGCAACCCAGGATTAGGCCTGCCTTAAAGCTGGGGTCAAAGCACTGCAGGACATGCCTGAGAGGAGTCTTGGGTGGGTTCTGGAGCAAACCTCTTGCTTTACAGGAGAAAAAAAATCCTGGGTATCTTCCTTGGAGGAGTCTGGGGTTGCAACCCAGGATTAGGCCTGCCTTAAAGCTGGGGTCAAAGCACTGCAGGACATGCCTGAGAGGAGTCTTGGGTGGGTTCTGGAGCAAACCTCTTGCTTTACAGGAGAAAAAAAATCCTGGGTATCTTCCTTGGAGGAGTCTGGGGTTGCAACCCAGGATTGGGCCTGCCTTAAAGCTGGGGTCAAAGCACTGCAGGACATGCCTGAGAGGAGTCTTGGGTGGGTTCTGGAGCAAACCTCTTGCTTTACAGGAGAAAAAAAATCCTGGGTATCTTCCTTGGAGGAGTCTGGGGTTGCAACCCAGGATTGGGCCTGCCTTAAAGCTGGGGTCAAAGCACTGCAGGACATGCCTGAGAGGAGTCTTGGGTGGGTTCTGGAGCAAACCTCTTGCTTTACAGGAGAAAAAAAATCCTGGGTATCTTCCTTGGAGGAGTCTGGGGTTGCAACCCAGGATTGGGCCTGCCTTAAAGCTGGGGTCAAAGCACTGCAGGACATGCCTGAGAGGAGTCTTGGGTGGGTTCTGGAGCAAAACTCTTGCTTTACAGGAGAAAAAAAATCCTGGGTATCTTCCTTGGAGGAGTCTGGGGTTGCAACCCAGGATTAGGCCTGCCTTAAAGCTGGGGTCAAAGCACTGCAGGACATGCCTGAGAGGAGTCTTGGGTGGGTTCTGGAGCAAACCTCTTGCTTTACAGGAGAAAAAAAATCCTGGGTATCTTCCTTGGAGGAGTCTGGGGTTGCAACCCAGGATTAGGCCTGCCTTAAAGCTGGGGTCAAAGCACTGCAGGACATGCCTGAGAGGAGTCTTGGGTGGGTTCTGGAGCAAACCTCTTGCTTTACAGGAGAAAAAAAATCCTGGGTATCTTCCTTGGAGGAGTCTGGGGTTGCAACCCAGGATTAGGCCTGCCTTAAAGCTGGGGTCAAAGCACTGCAGGACATGCCTGAGAGGAGTGTTGGGTGGGTTCTGGAGCAAACCTCCTTGCTTTACAGGAGAAAAAAAATCCTGGGTATCTTCCTTGGAGGAGTCTGGGGTTGCAACCCAGGATTAGGCCTGCCTTAAAGCTGGGGTCAAAGCACTGCAGGACATGCCTGAGAGGAGTCTTGGGTGGGTTCTGGAGCAAACCTCTTGCTTTACAGGAGAAAAAAAATCCTGGGTATCTTCCTTGGAGGAGTCTGGGGTTGCAACCCAGGATTAGGCCTGCCTTAAAGCTGGGGTCAAAGCACTGCAGGACATGCCTGAGAGGAGTGTTGGGTGGGTTCTGGAGCAAACCTCCTTGCTTTACAGGAGAAAAAAAATCCTGGGTATCTTCCTTGGAGGAGTCTGGGGTTGCAACCCAGGATTAGGCCTGCCTTAAAGCTGGGGTCAAAGCACTGCAGGACATGCCTGAGAGGAGTGTTGGGTGGGTTCTGGAGCAAACCTCTTGCTTTACAGGAGAAAAAAAATCCTGGGTATCTTCCTTGGAGGAGTCTGGGGTTGCAACCCAGGATTAGGCCTGCCTTAAAGCTGGGGTCAAAGCACTGCAGGACATGCCTGAGAGGAGTCTTGGGTGGGTTCTGGAGCAAACCTCTTGCTTTACAGGAGAAAAAAAATCCTGGGTATCTTCCTTGGAGGAGTCTGGGGTTGCAACCCAGGATTGGGCCTGCCTTAAAGCTGGGGTCAAAGCACTGCAGGACATGCCTGAGAGGAGTCTTGGGTGGGTTCTGGAGCAAACCTTTTCCTTTACAGGAGAAAAGACAACCCAGGAAGCTTCCTTGGGGGAGTCTAGTGCTGCTACCTGAGATCTCAGGTCCCTAAAGCAGAGTCGGAAGATACTGGGAGCTGCCTGGGAGGAGTGTGGTGTGGATCTTGGAGGTAAGAGCTTTCCCCAATACTAAAAAATATTCCATGTGTCTTCCTTGGAGGAGTCTAAGAGTTTTACCTGGGATCTCAGGTCCCTGAAGCAGGGCTCAAGACAGTGTGGGACATGTCTGTGAGGAATCTTGGGCAGATGCCAGAGAAGAGAGCGTCCTTTGAGGGAAAAAATCCTTTTGGGTATCTTCCTTGGAGGAGTCTGGGGTTGCAACCCAGGATTAGGCCTGCCTTAAAGCTGGGGTCAAAGCACTGCAGGACATGCCTGAGAGGAGTCTTGGGTGGGTTCTGGAGCAAACCTCTTGCTTTACAGGAGAAAAAAAATCCTGGGTATCTTCCTTGGAGGAGTCTGGGGTTGCAACCCAGGATTAGGCCTGCCTTAAAGCTGGGGTCAAAGCACTGCAGGACATGCCTGAGAGGAGTCTTGGGTGGGTTCTGGAGCAAACCTCTTGCTTTACAGGAGAAAAAAAATCCTGGGTATCTTCCTTGGAGGAGTCTGGGGTTGCAACCCAGGATTAGGCCTGCCTTAAAGCTGGGGTCAAAGCACTGCAGGACATGCCTGAGAGGAGTCTTGGGTGGGTTCTGGAGCAAACCTCTTGCTTTACAGGAGAAAAAAAAGTCCTGGGTATCTTCCTTGGAGGAGACTGGGGTTGCAACCCAGGATTAGGCCTGCCTTAAAGCTGGGGTCAAAGCACTGCAGGAGATGCTTGAGAGGAGTCTTGGGTGGGTTCTGGAGCAAACCTCTTGCTTTACAGGAGAAAAAAAATCCTGGGTATCTTCCTTGGAGGAGTCTGGGGTTGCAACCCAGGATTGGGCCTGCCTTAAAGCTGGGGTCAAAGCACTGCAGGACATGCCTGAGAGGAGTCTTGGGTGGGTTCTGGAGCAAACCTCTTGCTTTACAGGAGAAAAAAAATCCTGGGTATCTTCCTTGGAGGAGTCTGGGGTTGCAACCCAGGATTGGGCCTGCCTTAAAGCTGGGGTCAAAGCACTGCAGGACATGCCTGAGAGGAGTCTTGGGTGGGTTCTGGAGCAAACCTCTTGCTTTACAGGAGAAAAAAAATCCTAGGTATCTTCCTTGGAGGAGTCTGGGGTTGCAACCCAGGATTGGGCCTGCCTTAAAGCTGGGGTCAAAGCACTGCAGGACATGCCTGAGAGGAGTGTTGGGTGGGTTCTGGAGCAAAACTCTTGCTTTACAGGAGAAAAAAAATCCTGGGTATCTTCCTTGGAGGAGTCTGGGGTTGCAACCCAGGATTAGGCCTGCCTTAAAGCTGGGGTCAAAGCACTGCAGGACATGCCTGAGAGGAGTCTTGGGTGGGTTCTGGAGCAAACCTCTTGCTTTACAGGAGAAAAAAAATCCTGGGTATCTTCCTTGGAGGAGTCTGGGGTTGCAACCCAGGATTAGGCCTGCCTTAAAGCTGGGGTCAAAGCATTGCAGGACATGCCTGAGAGGAGTCTTGGGTGGGTTCTGGAGCAAACCTCTTGCTTTACAGGAGAAAAAAAATCCTGGGTATCTTCCTTGGAGGAGTCTGGGGTTGCAACCCAGGATTAGGCCTGCCTTAAAGCTGGGGTCAAAGCACTGCAGGACATGCCTGAGAGGAGTCTTGGGTGGGTTCTGGAGCAAACCTCTTGCTTTACAGGAGAAAAAAAATCCTGGGTATCTTCCTTGGAGGAGTCTGGGGTTGCAACCCAGGATTAGGCCTGCCTTAAAGCTGGGGTCAAAGCACTGCAGGACATGCCTGAGAGGAGTCTTGGGTGGGTTCTGGAGCAAAACTCTTGCTTTACAGGAGAAAAAAAATCCTGGGTATCTTCCTTGGAGGAGTCTGGGGTTGCAACCCAGGATTAGGCCTGCCTTAAAGCTGGGGTCAAAGCACTGCAGGACATGCCTGAGAGGAGTCTTGGGTGGGTTCTGGAGCAAACCTCTTGCTTTACAGGAGAAAAAAAATCCTGGGTATCTTCCTTGGAGGAGTCTGGGGTTGCAACCCAGGATTAGGCCTGCCTTAAAGCTGGGGTCAAAGCACTGCAGGACATGCCTGAGAGGAGTCTTGGGTGGGTTCTGGAGCAAAACTCTTGCTTTACAGGAGAAAAAAAATCCTGGGTATCTTCCTTGGAGGAGTCTGGGGTTGCAACCCAGGATTAGGCCTGCCTTAAAGCTGGGGTCAAAGCACTGCAGGACATGCCTGAGAGGAGTCTTGGGTGGGTTCTGGAGCAAACCTCTTGCTTTACAGGAGAAAAAAAATCCTGGGTATCTTCCTTGGAGGAGTCTGGGGTTGCAACCCAGGATTAGGCCTGCCTTAAAGCTGGGGTCAAAGCACTGCAGGACATGCCTGAGAGGAGTCTTGGGTGGGTTCTGGAGCAAACCTCTTGCTTTACAGGAGAAAAAAAATCCAGGGTATCTTCCTTGGAGGAGTCTGGGGTTGCAACCCAGGATTAGGCCTGCCTTAAAGCTGGGGTCAAAGCACTGCAGGACATGCCTGAGAGGAGTCTTGGGTGGGTTCTGGAGCAAACCTCTTGCTTTACAGGAGAAAAAAAATCCTGGGTATCTTCCTTGGAGGAGTCTGGGGTTGCAACCCAGGATTAGGCCTGCCTTAAAGCTGGGGTCAAAGCACTGCAGGACATGCCTGAGAGGAGTCTTGGGTGGGTTCTGGAGCAAACCTCTTGCTTTACAGGAGAAAAAAAATCCTGGGTATCTTCCTTGGAGGAGTCTGGGGTTGCAACCCAGGATTAGGCCTGCCTTAAAGCTGGGGTCAAAGCACTGCAGGACATGCCTGAGAGGAGTCTTGGGTGGGTTCTGGAGCAAAACTCTTGCTTTACAGGAGAAAAAAAATCCTGGGTATCTTCCTTGGAGGAGTCTGGGGTTGCAACCCAGGATTAGGCCTGCCTTAAAGCTGGGGTCAAAGCACTGCAGGACATGCCTGAGAGGAGTCTTGGGTGGGTTCTGGAGCAAACCTCTTGCTTTACAGGAGAAAAAAAATCCTGGGTATATTCCTTGGAGGAGTCTGGTGTTGCAACCCAGGATTAGGCCTGCCTTAAAGCTGGGGTCAAAGCACTGCAGGACATGCCTGAGAGGAGTCTTGGGTGGGTTCTGGAGCAAACCTCTTGCTTGACAGGAGAAAAAAAATCCCGGGTATCTTCCTTGGAGGAGTCTGGGGTTGCAACCCAGGATTGGGCCTGCCTTAAAGCTGGGGTCAAAGCACTGCAGGACATGCCTGAGAGGAGTCTTGGGTGGGTTCTGGAGCAAAACTCTTGCTTTACAGGAGAAAAAAAATCCCGGGTATCTTCCTTGGAGGAGTCTGGGGTTGCAACCCAGGATTAGGCCTGCCTTAAAGCTGGGGTCAAAGCACTGCAGGACATGCCTGAGAGGAGTGTTGGGTGGGTTCTGGAGCAAAACTCTTGCTTTACAGGAGAAAAAAAATCCCGGGTATCTTCCTTGGAGGAGTCTGGGGTTGCAACCCAGGATTAGGCCTGCCTTAAAGCTGGGGTCAAAGCACTGCAGGACATGCCTGAGAGGAGTCTTGGGTGGGTTCTGGAGCAAACCTCTTGCTTTACAGGAGAAAAAAAATCCTGGGTATCTTCCTTGGAGGAGTCTGGGGTTGCAACCCAGGATTAGGCCTGCCTTAAAGCTGGGGTCAAAGCACTGCAGGACATGCCTGAGAGGAGTCTTGGGTGGGTTCTGGAGCAAACCTCTTGCTTTACAGGAAAAAAAAAATCCTGGGTATCTTCCTTGGAGGAGTCTGGGGTTGCAACCCAGGATTAGGCCTGCCTTAAAGCTGGGGTCAAAGCACTGCAGGACATGCCTGAGAGGAGTCTTGGGTGGGTTCTGGAGCAAACCTCTTGCTTTACAGGAGAAAAAAAATCCTGGGTATCTTCCTTGGAGGAGTCTGGGGTTGCAACCCAGGATTAGGCCTGCCTTAAAGCTGGGGTCAAAGCACTGCAGGACATGCCTGAGAGGAGTCTTGGGTGGGTTCTGGAGCAAAACTCTTGCTTTACAGGAGAAAAAAAATCCTGGGTATCTTCCTTGGAGGAGTCTGGGGTTGCAACCCAGGATTAGGCCTGCCTTAAAGCTGGGGTCAAAGCACTGCAGGACATGCCTGAGAGGAGTCTTGGGTGGGTTCTGGAGCAAAACTCTTGCTTTACAGGAGAAAAAAAATCCTGGGTATCTTCCTTGGAGGAGTCTGGGGTTGCAACCCAGGATTAGGCCTGCCTTAAAGCTGGGGTCAAAGCACTGCAGGACATGCCTGAGAGGAGTCTTGGGTGGGTTCTGGAGCAAAACTCTTGCTTTACAGGAGAAAAAAAATCCTGGGTATCTTCCTTGGAGGAGTCTGGGATTGCAACCCAGGATTAGGCCTGCCTTAAAGCTGGGGTCAAAGCACTGCAGGACATGCCTGAGAGGAGTCTTGGGTGGGTTCTGGAGCAAACCTCTTGCTTTACAGGAGAAAAAAAATCCTGGGTATCTTCCTTGGAGGAGTCTGGGGTTGCAACCCAGGATTAGGCCTGCCTTAAAGCTGGGGTCAAAGCACTGCAGGACATGCCTGAGAGGAGTCTTGGGTGGGTTCTGGAGCAAACCTCTTGCTTTACAGGAGAAAAAAAATCCTGGGTATCTTCCTTGGAGGAGTCTGGGGTTGCAACCCAGGATTAGGCCTGCCTTAAAGCTGGGGTCAAAGCACTGCAGGACATGCCTGAGAGGAGTCTTGGGTGGGTTCTGGAGCAAACCTCTTGCTTTACAGGAGAAAAAAAATCCTGGGTATCTTCCTTGGAGGAGTCTGGGGTTGCAACCCAGGATTAGGCCTGCCTTAAAGCTGGGGTCAAAGCACTGCAGGACATGCCTGAGAGGAGTCTTGGGTGGGTTCTGGAGCAAACCTCTTGCTTTACAGGAGAAAAAAAATCCTGGGTATCTTCCTTGGAGGAGTCTGGGGTTGCAACCCAGGATTAGGCCTGCCTTAAAGCTGGGGTCAAAGCACTGCAGGACATGCCTGAGAGGAGTCTTGGGTGGGTTCTGGAGCAAACCTCTTGCTTTACAGGAGAAAAAAAATCCTGGGTATCTTCCTTGGAGGAGTCTGGGGTTGCAACCCAGGATTAGGCCTGCCTTAAAGCTGGGGTCAAAGCACTTCAGGACATGCCTGAGAGGAGTCTTGGGTGGGTTCTGGAGCAAAACTCTTGCTTTACAGGAGAAAAAAAATCCTGGGTATCTTCCTTGGAGGAGTCTGGGGTTGCAACCCAGGATTAGGCCTGCCTTAAAGCTGGGGTCAAAGCACTGCAGGACATGCCTGAGAGGAGTCTTGGGTGGGTTCTGGAGCAAACCTCTTGCTTTACAGGAGAAAAAAAATCCTGGGTATCTTCCTTGGAGGAGTCTGGGGTTGCAACCCAGGATTAGGCTTGCCTTAAAGCTGGGGTCAAAGTACTCCAGTACTCCCATTTTACTACATTTGAATTAAACTCTATTGTAGTTTAATTACATTCTGCTCCTTTTAGTATTTTCTGTCCTGTTTGGTTGTATTTTAGTTACATTCCAATGCCTCTGAACAGTTTTTTTTCCTGTCTGATTTTACTTAAACTTTGTGCTAACAGCTGTGTTTGAAGCAGGGTAGCATGCTGGATTCTCCATGCTGGACCAGCAGCAGTGCGGTGTCAATCCACATGCCATCCTGTACCCACACCAGTGGGGTTGTGTTCTGTGTTCCCTTTTCTTAGTTGATGATAGACCTGTTGGATGAAGGGGGAGTTTTCTTCTTGAAAGCCAGGCCCGCCACACACTGCATCTACCAAGCTGCAGGCATGGAGGAGGACGCTCCTGGAGAAGGTAAATTCAATAACCATCAAGTGTGGTCAGTCATTGGGAAGATGTGTGCCCTGCTCTTGGCTTGGCCAAGCAGCAGCCAGATGTTAGACACAGTTTCTTTCCTGGGGCTCTCTGTACCCCTAGTTTTTCATGTGGATGCTTTGTAGGGTTTCCTCCTAACAAGTTGTAGGAAGTTTTTCTGTTCTTCTGGACATGGTGGGGTTGAGTTGTGGGGGACTATCACCACTTCAGTGAGGTCTTCGCTGCATTTGGGAAGTTACCAGCCTGAATGGAGGCAGCCCTTGAGCCCACAGCCAGCCAACAGAAATCAAAACCACCCTTTGACTCAGCTTTATGTATAGCAGGAGCTGGCTGGGTGCAGTTTGAGTGAGAGCTGGGTGTTACCCTGAGGTTAAGACACTTTAGCAGTGATATGCACAGTGGTGTCATAGTCTTGTGACCATAGGAGGAGGGTCTGGAACCATCGGTGGGAGAACCTGTGCTTAGAGACAGCTGGGTTTCAACCTCTTATTCCTCCTATACCCCATGGAAATATTTTTCTCTCTACAGCTGTATCACTTTTCTCTGATTTCCATTGTTGTGCAGAGAGGAGGCCTCACACCGCTTCCTTGGTCCTGCATCACGGGGAATCAGCAGAGTTTGATGTGCTTTTCAAACCCACCCTGGCCCAATGTGTGGAAGGGAGGATCCACCTATCAGTGGTGGACAACCCCTACGAAGAAACCAACATTCAGCTGGTGGGTGAAGGCTACGAGGATGACTTCATGCTAGATAACATCCATGAACTAATGGCAAACAGCGAGGAGAACACTGAGGGCAATATGGAGGAAGACATAATTGAGGGTAAGAGAGGAGAGACTGACAAGATGGAGCAAGGAATAGGAAAATCCACATTTCTGCTCACCTTGTGCTGGTGCAGGTGTGGTCCAACCTTAGGAGACAGATCCTGTTGCCTTTTGTAGCCTGGAGAGCAGCCACACTTGAGAACAAAGGGAAGATCCTCTGTCAAGGGAGAAGCTTACAGGCTAGTAGGGTGGGGTCAGAGATACCAGCATTCAGCTGAGTATCTCTAAAAGGAGGTCTGCTCGCCCGTGGGATACTGTGGAGATGAAGACCGTGTATGATAATCTGTGTCCTCTATATGAGCAGGCCTGTGCTGTCACCCAGCGGAGCTGGCGGTCTGTGAGCGTGCCAGCCGTGTGCACAGAGGCAGTGCAGGCTGTACTGCATGTCTCTGCACAGCTGCAACCACATGTTTAGGGATGTGTCAGGGCGTTTCCCTGAAAGTGGTAGGATGGGGAGCAGCTGCATCTCCCAGGGGGAGGAAGGTTTGGAGCAAGGAAGAGTTGGACATAACGTGTCTGTAGATGGGGGGGGGCAGATGGACCTCACCACACACTGAGATCCCTTGCTCTCATTGTTAACAGCTGCCAGAGGTGGATCACATCCAGTTCGGGGACTGTCACATCGGGACACCCTACACCGTGAGCTTCACAATCACCAATCGCAGCAGGACGGAGGCGATGTGGTTTGAGTGGCTGGCAGGCGCCCTGTTTCACTTCTCCCCCCAGGTGAGCTTGGACAGCTCTGCCTTTCCCCGCTGCTCAAGCAGTGCCCGGCGGGTTCCCGGGACCTCGCAGGGAGTCCCCACAGACCGGTGAGAGCCCGGCTCAGAGCCATGTAGGAGCTGCGATCCCTGGCTTTGCTGGGGCAGGGCTGTCTGCCCCACAGAAAAGGCTCCATGTTACGGGAGGTGGCATCTTTTGTTTGTACTTTATCAAACTTCAGATAGATACACAGTAAGACGCAGATTCCTGGCACAGCTGCTCAGCACGTCAGTCCCTTTGCTGTCAGTCCTGCCCTTGCCAAGGATTCCAGTTTGGTCTTCGGTCTCTGGTTCTGCCTAGGTGGGACACCTCCATGCTGGCTGTGCTAAGAACATCACAGTGACCCTGAGACCGGACATTGCAGTCGCCTTCAAAAAGCACCCTGTGAGGTGTAAGGTGGCTCGGATCGCTTTGCAGCTGCTGCCAGAGCAGGTTCCCGACTGGGACGACTGCCTGCACACCGTCAAGTGGGTGGATGCCATGAGGGGCCCAGCAGCCACATGGCCTGTCAAGAAGAAGGTAAGAAGCACAATAGCAAAAGCTAACTGAGCATCCACAAGAAGAACAGCCAACGGCAGCAGGCTGCCATCTCTGCTGGCTAAGCAGCTCCTGCCTCCTCCTGACATTTAATCCACCTGTGCGGTTAACCAGCAGTGCATTTCAGGAGAGGTGGATGCACGGTGGCCTGATACACCCCCACAAGATGGGGAAGTCTTTTTGACAAGAGACATTTTGCCACTTGCAAACTATTGGTCTCTGCCAAAAGCAGAAGTGTTGCAGCCTGTGTTGAATGCCACATTTTATGATAATACATTTTATGGTGTTAAAATCTCTTCACCTGATTCAGTACCTTTTCACCAACAAGGAGTTAAATCCACTGTGCTCTGTCTCTTGTTCTGAAGTGGAGAGCAACACTAGTGCTCTTCTGTGTGTGCTGGCTAGCCCACCAGCACGCTGTGGGCGAGCTCTGAGCTCTGCCTACACTGGTACCAGAGGTTCTGGTTGTGGTCTCTGTATGGTGTAGGATGTCTCATTATGGAGCAGCCCAGGTACTGTATGGCAGTCACGCAGGAGTCTGGAGAAGTGTCATCTCCAGAAACTCTTGCTTTTACTATTGTTGTTGCCAGACACATTTATCTTGGGTGATGGTTCTTCCCCAGTTTCTGAACCATTTTAAGACCTGTAAACCGAACTTCTTCCCCATCAGAGCATCAGCAGTCGGAGACTTTCCTAGTGAGTTCACTCCCATCCCAAAATGCCCATCCCCAGCCACCACCAGTGTGGCTGTTGCCCCGCACATGACATCTGGAAAGCACTTTCTCCTGAGACAAGAAGGAAAAGGTGCTTTCTAGGTTTGTTCAGTCTTGGGGTTCTCCATCCACAGAGCTCCAGCAGGGGAACTTAATCCTGATTTGGAAGCCTGCTGGACTTGTAGGAGGCCAGGAAAAAGGTCAGACACTACAGGGTTGAAACACAGAGGCTGATACCCGGTCATAGTCCCCATGGGTGTATTCACAGTCGTGGTGACTGCTGTGATCAGTAGGTAGAAACAAATACTATAGCGGAAGGGTCAAATTTGGTTATCTTTCGAGGGAAATAAATGGGAATGGTCCTTTCTAGCCCTTATATGTGGCTGATTTTAGAGGCCAAAAGATTCCCTGCTCAGCCTGGCTTTCTGGGCTCTGGTCAGTGATTCTTCCCTCTCCTGTTTGGAGGTGATCGAGACTGACCCAGAACCAGCTCACACTGTCCTGGAGAAGAGCATCCGTGAGGTGGAACTTCGCCTCAGTGCTGTCGTTGACTATGCCAAGTTCAAGCTGAAGACGGACATGATTGAGTTCAAGGAGACCTTGCTCTTCCAGACGAGGATGTTCACATGAGTGCCAGACAGGGACCTACAAGTGGGGACTGCCTTTGCCCAGGGCTGACCCATGTCTGCTTCCCCAGAGCTGCGCTGTGCTCTCCGGTGGCCACTGCTTTTCCTTCTACTCATGGTCCTGTGCCCGCTAAAGTTACACTGACATGTTTATTGCTCGGCCACTTAATAAACCTCTTCTGATATCTAACAGGCTGATCAGCCTTGGAGGGGGGTGCTCCTGCCTGCTGAGTCTGAGGTTTCAGCTTCCACACATAATCTGGCACATCCCAGGGCCTGGAGATCTCCCACATGTGGACCTGAGTCCCTTCTAGGGCTTTACATTCAGTCTCACCTGCTGTTCATCCTTTTAAACAAATCCTTTATTGTTTCATCCTTTCCAAGTCCTGGCTGGGTGCTGGGGCCCATATATATGCACAGAAAGCCAAGCAGGAGATGGTGGCTGCCATCGCACCAAGGCGTGCCAGCAGAGGTTCAATTCTGCTGTGCCTTTCTGCTGAGAACAGCCGTGGTTTTGCTTTCATTGCATGGTGCTTGTCCTTATCTGCTCAAGGACGGGTTTGCAGTCAAAATAATGTGAAACGGAGACGTAAGACCAGAATAAGTCTCCTGGGCACCATGTCTGCCCTTTCCTCTGTAACTTCCAAACTCGGAAATACTTCTGGGGCAGCCCAGGGCAGCAATCTAGATGTGGCAGAGTTGTCTGGGAAAGAAGATGCTACTCAGCATAAAGAAAGGGGTGTCAGGAGCCCACCACGCAGTGTTACTTCTCTACGCACTTTGTATTTATTAGGCTTTTTCTTTTTTTTCTTTTTTAAACTCCTCCTTGCTTTCCAGTTTCCAGCTGTCCAATACAGGGAATGTGGCCCTGGAATACACCTGGATGGCGGCCGTGGAGGATGAAAGTGCAGTGAGCCATGCTGGGGAGCCGCTCCCACCCAGTCTGGATGGTAAGGGACTGGCTCTGTGTGACAGCTCAGGGTGCCCAGGGCATTTTGGCTGGCAGCTGAGGGCTTGGGGAGATGACCATGCCGCTTCCCCCCAAAACATGAATTTCTTTTTTGTCCCTGTCTGGTTGTCCACTTTCATCAGCATCTTCCCAGCTGCAGCTGGAGACTTTTTCCCTGCCCCTTCTCTACCTTTCAGAGCCTCCTGTGAGTGCTCTGACACTTGTGCTCTGCACGGGAGCTGAGCCTGGCTCGGGGGAGAGCCACGTGGTGGGTCAGGTCTGGGAAGGGGGAGATTCGGGCACCTCTTTGGGAAGTCTCTGAGACTGGGGAAAATTGATGGTGTAATGACGAGTTAGCTGACCTGCAGTCACTGTCCGTGTGCAATTCCCTGATCCAGGGAAAATGCGACGTCACTGTCGAAAACTAACCCTCTTAACTCGGGCAGGGGAGTGTTTGCTGCAGGCAGAGCCCCTGCTCGCAGCAGCCATTGGAGCTCAATGGCGGGGCCGTGACTCACCAACCCGCAGTAACGCGGTTGTGTCTGAGCGCACAGTCTGCTTGGGAGCAGCGTGGTTCTACAGGGAAACAGGGCTGTGTGTCCAAGAGGTCTCATCAGAAACAGGAGTGAGGAGAGCTGGCAACCCATGTGTTTCCTAGCACAGGCAGCTTGCCTGATGGTCAAGATGGGACAACTCAGCCCAAGTCCTTGATGCCCTGAACATGCTTATCTCCCTCCTCTGTGCGTCCTGGCATTGGCTCTTCCCCGGCACAGGGCACACTTGTGCTGAAACCAGTCTGCTGGGCTGTGCCATCAGCTCTCTGGTCATTGGTTATGAAAGCCCGACAAAGAGGAAGGGAGGAAAGGGTGTGAAGGTCAGAGCAGCGCTGTTCCCCAAAGCCTTCTCTCCACCACATGTAACAAACAAAACTCAATTCTGCAGGCGACAGGGGAGCAGGACTTAATGCTGTCCTTAATGAACATATCCTTAATGCTAAGCACTGAGGCTTGTATCGGCAGTAGCGTGGCCAGCAGGGACAGGGAAGTGATCTTCCCCCTGTGCTCGGCACTTGTGAGGCCGCACCTCGATTACTGTGTTCAGTTTTGGGCCCCTCACTACAAAAAGGACATTGAATTACTCGAGCATTGTGGCATTGCTGGAGAACAACGGACATGTTGTGAGCGATCCAGACCAAGGGGCCTCACTGTAACAGCAAGCTGCAGCTGTGTTCAAGGACATAAACAAGGCCGAGATGGCCTGAGAAACTACATTCCTGGCCAAGAGATAAAGATGTTGGAATGTCGAAAACAGGGGGTCTACCTGGGGGGAGAGCAGCGCATGGACACCACACCGGGACCAATCATAGAGGGCAGAAGGGCGAGTGAACAAGTAGCTTTAGCCTATTAACAAGAAGATAGTGCTGCGTGAAGCTTCTGATAGTGTATAAATTGATGTGTATCCTGTAATAAAGTGGCATCAACTTGATCAAATTGGTCGTATAAGTTGTGTCCGGGACTTCCACGTCAGCAGAGTGTGTCCAGAGAAGGGCAACGAAGCTGGTGAAGGGTCTGGGGCACATGTCGTACGAGGAGCGGCTGAGGGAACTGGGGTTGTTTAGTCTGGAGAAGAGGAGGCTGAGGGGAGACCTCATCACCCTCTACAACTCCCTGAAAGAAGGTTGCAGAGAACTGGGGATGAGTCTCTTTAACCAAGTCATAGGCAATAGGACAAGAGGGAATGGCCTCAAGTTGCACCAGGGAAGGTTTAGACTAGATATTAGGAAGTATTTCTTTCCAGAAGGGGTTGTTGGGCGTTGGAATGGGCTGCCAGGGAGGTGGTGGAGTCCCCATCCCTGGAGGTGTTTAAGAGTAGAGTCGACATAGCGCTTAGGAATATGATGTAGTTGGGAACTGTCAGTGCTAGGTTAACGGTTGGACTGGATGATCTTCAAGGTCTTTTCCAATCTAGATGATTCTGTGATTCTGAGGCTGGCTGTACTGGGACATGAAATGATGCCCAGAAATTTATCCAGGTGCTGTAACACACACACATCTCTACTGTTAGTTCCTGGACATGATTTGGGAATGAAAGCTGGCCAGAAACCATTCTGCAGAAGTTTGCATTTAGGTCCCCAGTCCTGGAGATGGAGAGAGTTTAACAGACTGGAGTGAAGCAGTTGGCTTCAGTCCTGGGCCTGTTGAATTTGCTAACATACACATAGTCTCCTGTCCGTCATCTCAGTATCTTTATGGAGTGATGTTCAGTGGTGTGTTTTGATTCAGGCAGCTCTCTGGGTCTCTGCTGGGCCTTGTCATGGTATTTGCTGCCCTGCACCCTGTTCTCCACCTGTCCTCACTTTCCCACCTGTCCCCAGGACTTTCTGGGATTATGATTTAGTGAGCAGTTACACAGAAGCAAAAAGCAAACCGTGCACTTTCCCTTTGCTTCACTGGGAGTCCTGCTGAAAACCCTTGGCCAGAGGTGCTCCGAGTGCATCCCAGCTCCCTTCTGTCCACCTGCAGCAGGAGGCAGAGTTGCTGGGAACAAAGGATTTTCTCCTTGAAAGAAGATGTCATGCTATAACCTCTTCCTTTACTGCAGGGGGTTTCCTCGCCTCCACTTCTGGTGCCTCTGTGAAGCTCCAGTCTAGCCGCTGTTCGAGCCAGCTGGGCCGCGCTCTGGAGCAGGTCTCTTCCTCCCTGAGCTCGTCTCTGAACACCGTCAGTGCCTCCTCACTGTTCTCTGTCAAGCCCCGCAGCAGCACCATCCCTGCAGGACAGGAGCAGCTCTTGTAGATGAAGTTCTCTCCGGTGTACGTGGGGGACTTTGAGAGCCGTATGCTCTGCAGGTAGGAAGCATCCAGGCACTTTTCAACTCGTGCTACTGCTGGGTAGTTGTGGTATTGCCTGTGATTGGGGTGGGTGGGAGTGCAGACCTGGGGACAGCCAGCCCCAGTGAGGCAGCAGAAACAACCAACATACAGGAGCAAAGGCAAATTATCATCCAGCCTTGGTAGAAGCAGGTATGGAGACACTGGGACAAGACACTATGAAATACTAAGCTTCCGGAGGGTTCCAAAATCTGGAACGAGAGATCCAGAAAGGCTGTCAAGGGGCCAGCTAGTCCCTAGCTATGCTTTCTTATCAGACAAGCATGGCCACCTTATCTACCTAGAAACCTGTGTGCTGCAGTCAGTCTCTGTGTTTCTGCCATTTCACCTCCACTGCCTCTGGTGGGGAGTGCAGTTCTGTTTGATTTGCTGATCGGTGCTTGCATGGAGAGAGGATGCAACACTGTGCTGCACAAGGAGATAAACAAGCAGCTGGCTGGCTGGAAATGTTAGTCTGGCTAATACTGGTCCCTTTCTTTCTAGTATTCCTAACCTGAGGCCAAATCAGAAGGGCCCAGAGGTGGCTGTGAAGGGGAGAAGCCTGATGTCACTTTGCCACTTTGAGCTGGAAGACTCTGACTACATCACTGCAAAAAGGCGTGTACCAGAGTTGCAGGGACCAAAGGGGGCAACGTTAGATCTCAACACAAGAGTGATTGAGTTTGAGGCAATTGGAGTGCGTGGCAGGCACAGCAGGTAAGTGTGTGGACATGGCTTCTCCTGATGACCGTCTCCTGGTCACCCTTCTTAACCAGAGACCTCTCCAGCTGCTCTTCCAAGCCTCAGGGCACATTTGTGCCTTGTCTCTGATCTGCTGACCCTTGGCCACGAGTCTGTTTTGGACCTGGCACAAGGTGGTCACTGAAGTCCAACTGGCCCATTTTTTGTTCTCTTTGTCCCTTTCTTCAATAAGGTATGGGTCAGTCTGGGACGACCACGTAACCCCAGCTTGTGCAATAGGGCCAGTACAACCTTCGTCCCTTTGAAGAGCATCCTTGGGACATTCTTGCTCTTTTGAGATACCAGTCAGACATGGTCAATGAAGGCTGCAACCACAACCAAGAGTACCATCTTCCAAAGGAGTCTGACTGGACTTGATTTTACCATTTTCGCTTGATCTTATCGTTTTAGCAT
Organism: Strix uralensis; assembly: GCF_047716275.1. Lineage (NCBI taxonomy): Eukaryota > Metazoa > Chordata > Aves > Strigiformes > Strigidae > Strix > Strix uralensis. Next base: position 1,574,478 of record NW_027436716.1, on the reverse strand, counting down.
GCAAGACTTTGGCTATATCCTTGCGAATTTCTTTGTCAATAGACGTTAATCTGTAGCCACCCGGGAAACAGACAGGGCCCTTATAAAGCAGATGAAATGTTTGTGCTCCCAATCTTGTTCCACTGTACCAAATAACTCCTTCCGGGTAGTGTCGAGGACGGGCAGTGCCTGATGTCTGCTGCAGGACAGAGTCACTAATGTCCCAGCACCACCTTAGTAGTCCTTTTTGCTTTGTGTTCCCAGGACCTTCATGGTTATGAACCCATCCAGTTCCACGTATTCCTTCCAGTGGACTTGCCAAGACCCTGAAGCCCCACCAGAACAGGTGGCCGCCTTCTGCCACACAGAGAGAGGTCGCATCCAGCCAGGGAAGCAAGCAGAGGTGGGTGCAGAAATTCAGGCTTTGGATCTTCTAGTTTTGGTGACAAAAGCATGTTTGGGGGTATTACCCCTGTGACCCCTGAGCCAGCAGCTCTAAGTGGGCAAGGTCTCCTCTCTTCCCTGTGTTCCTTTAGCAAGAAAGCCCACCATGCGTGGTCGGTGCAGGGCCAAAAGCAACAAAGCACAGAAGCAGCACTGCAGGCAGCATTTGAGCCCGTCATGGGGGACAGCAACAGGCTTAGGCGACTAGCTGTGTTTTGCAGGATCACCTGTCAGAAAGCAGATGCTCTTTTCTTGTAAACTGCAGCCATGATTTGTGCTCAGACGTGATCGTGAGTTCAAGCGGTATAAGCAGTCACCAACTCATTTGCTGATCCATCATGGATGTCCCTGTGCCCACTCCCAGCCTGCCAGGGTGTAAGGAGAACACATTAGCTCCAGGCAGCTTTGCTGTGTCTTAAAAGATGCTGAATTTTGGCTTGCCACAGAGTGCAAGAAAGCATCCTGCATCAGTTACTGTGGCTCACCTGAGAAGTGGTAATTCCTTAAATCTCTGTAGTTTGTTTGGTTTTGATCACATACCCAGAAATTACCCACAAAAATTACAAAGAGGCAGTTTGGTGGCACCCACGTTGTGCTGCTGTCACGGGAGCTGGACGACTCCTCTTGGCAAAGAGGATGTTACTTACCCTTGTCATATAGATCAGAGAGACTGGGGGTCTCCACGAGTGCCCTCCTTTGTGTCTGGGACAGAAGCGGGGTCTTGACCCGGTGGTGCCCTGTAGCACGTGGACAGGGCAGTAAGGTCAGCGTTAGCTCAGGGTTTGATGCCTTGTTGTTGTATCCTCTGGCATTTCATTGCATGGGATCATCGTACCCTAAGCAGGGCTGACCAGGGCTTGCTCCATAGTGGAAGGCCCTGGAAAGGCAGAGTGCTGCTCCTGCTTTCTCCCAGGCCTGGGGCCTCACCAGGGCCATTGCACAGCTGCTCTCCCATAGAGCAGGCAACGTGTGGCCAGGAAAGCCAAGAGATGGCAAATGGAGCAAAAAGGGTCTTCTCTCGCCAGGTTTCCCATTACAGTCTTCTTCACACCAACACTAGAAGGAGAGGCGGTCTTCAGCCTCAAGTGCGATGTCAAGAGGAAGACCCAGCCCCTCTCCTTGAATATCAAGGCCACCGGCTATAGCGTGCACACGTCTGTCAGGTGTGAGGACAGCGACGGCTGTGTCATGGAGCTCAGTGCACAGGAGATCAACGTCATTGATTTCAAGGAGGTGAGCAGCACTGCTTCCCTGAACCATTTGCCCCACAAAGGCCTGCAATGTTGGGCCTGAACCAGGAGCTTCACAGAGATGTTTGAACACAAGGGAATGTTTTTCTTCATTTATGGGTCTCTGGAGGGAGGGAGATTGATCTTTCATACAGGTCATTAGCTGAATATGAAAAATGCAGGAGCACATTAGGGAGGAGCACTTGCTGGGCCAGCTGACACTTTGCATGTGCTCTAACCCCCAGTCCTCACTGCTTTTCCCTGCAGGTACAGCTGAACAAGAATGTCCAGCATCTCTTTAGCATCCACAATAACAGCAAGTTCAGCTTCACCTTCTCGTGGGAACTGAGTGGCCCCGCAGCCTGTAAGCAGGTCCTTACTGTCACCCCTCAGACAGTCTTGCAGGCGAAGGGGAAAGCAGAGACCCAGCTGGCTTTTCACCCACAGAGGATGTGCTCTTTAAAAGACGTAGAGCTGACGCTTCAGGTGAGGCACCAGGGTTTAATACGGGACCTTCACCTCCTACGCAGCAGCTTGGCAGCAGGAGCCCAGAGCTAGGGGTGAGCTCTGTCACTGAAGAGCCTGAACGAGGCAAAGAGGCTCCTGTTGCAGAAATAAAGAGCCTGACAGCTTCTGAATGGAGTATTTTAATAAGTGCTTACCCAGGATGACTTTGGGAAGCACTTTTGTGGCAGGGCATATCCCCCAGGCCCCCTCTGCCCCTAATCTGGGGGGGTCCTAGATGTGTGTGGAGATGGAGCTGTTTCTCCTTGCCAGGCCTCTGCTGCACTGGTCCCACTGTGCAGAAAGGTCCTGCCAGCATGTGGCCGCACAGCTCAGCATGTGGCTGCACAAAGCAGGGCCACGACTCTCCAAAAACCCATTCCCTCTTGGACCAAGCCTTCTACCTTCTATTGCCATTCTGGAGTCTTTTGGCACTTGCTTTTCCTTATTGTCAGTGCAGCCAGCTGCCCCCCATCCTCTTCCTCGGTGTTTGCAGTTGTAGTTCCCATCTCTTCAGTGGGCTTATGCTGTCTTTCTCCTCGCCAGATCAACAAGGGTTTACCTGCGTGTTCCTGGCCACTGTGGTAGTGCCCACTGTCCACTTCTCCACTACCAGACTCAACTTTGGAACCTGCTTCATCTACTATGCTGGAATGGCACCTTCCCATCAGAGCCTCATCATCACGAACCAGCCAGATAAGGATGTGAGGTAGGCCTTCTCCACACACTCCTTCGGCCCTTGCTTAGCATGTGCCTGCTCCATGTCCTCATGAGCACTGTGGGTGACATCCTGAGGACGCAGGGAGAGGAGACAGGAGAGCCCTAAGTAGCCCTGATGTTGCACACACAGCCTTGTGACACCTCTGCTCCTCTCAGCTGTGCTTTCTGCCAGTCTGAGCTGCTTGTTCACCAGCACCTCACACCTCCATGTGGACTTCCCAGGGTACGTCCTACGCCCAGGAGGGACAGTGGCGGTGCCCATCACTTTCTATCCCAGAGAGATTGCGTCTTACCATGAGCTTATCCCTTTTGAAATCAACGGTCTTTGCCAGCAAACTATTGAGGTCCGAGGAAGGGGCACGGAAATGAAGGTGAGATGAAATCCAAATCTTAAAACCCCAGGTGGCACAGGCCGCGGGCACAGCTTTCTCGCTCATTTTCCTCGTCTCTTCCCCAGCCTACCATGTTTTAGTTTTCTGCCACAAGGGTGTCAGAAAACCTTTTCTCCTTCTTTCCTTTTGCTTTATATTAATTTCTCCTGCCTTAGGTTGACGTTGTGGTGTTTTGCTGATTAGGGATATCAATTAAACTCAGACACCAGAGTGAAAAGAGCAGGCATATTTTACTAGAAATAACTAAATAATATAACAGAATAATACAGAAAACATACAGTAAGAAAAGACAGAATAGTGCACTTAAACAAATAGGAAAATACAGGGTAATGCATGAAATCATTACTACCTGAGAGAGAGAATAGTGATTAAGAAAGATCCATCACCACTTGTACCCGTTCCCACCATCCAGACCTGCAGGCGCTGGGCAGCCCCGGGTGCAGCGAGGATTTGTTGAGCCTGTCCCGGCGAGTGGGAAATCCTACGCAGTGCGTCCACCCATAGGTGAGGGACCCAAAGTCACTGTGAGCGGGTCCAGCCTTATATACCTAAAAATCAGCAAGCCAGAATAGCTGGCACCTTTGTTTTAAGTGGAAATATCTGGTTTAAATTTCACATTAGGTTCCCCCCAGAGCCTGGCCAGGGCTCAAGGAAGAAACTAAGGGAATTTCTCTGCTTATCGGATCGGATTATGCACAAGGTCTCACATCAGGCCTCGAGGACAGGCATCTGCCTCCATGACTCTGTTATTCTATTCATATACAAAGGAAGGGAAAGATACATCCAAGATAGCTCCATCCTCCATGCATATTTCATTAATGATTACATACTGAGTTAACAGTTTTGGTTCAGGGCCTGTTGCTCAGGCTTCAACACTTCCACCCTTTATATCAGAATAGGTGGTTTGTTATAACTTAGTATAATACCTGTTAGCACAATGGTTATAAAATATACAGGATTCATCTATAGGTCAACTCTGGCTTGGGCCTATGGTCCAAGCCTTAGCACTTCATGTGGAACCACAAGGAAAGGTGGTGAAGCTGGGAGCCCTCTCCATCGGACAGACGGTGAAGAAGATTGTCATCATAGCCAACAACAGTGCTGCTCCTCTCACTTTTAAGCTCAGTCTCAAGTCAACCATGCCAGAGCTGCAGGAAGGCCCCTTCCTTCACTGGAGAGCGCTTTGCTGTGCCTCCAGGGATGCCTGCAGGTAGCTGTGAGCTGCTCTGGGGGGAGCTAGTAGCTAATTACAGTTGTGTGCTGTCCTGTCCTCCCTGCTGGGCAGTGTGAGTGCCTCATCTGAGCCAGGTGTCAGGACTCCCCTCATAGCCAGAAGTGAGAAGAAGGTACCATTCCTCACCTGTTTCAGACACATATGTTAGGATGTATTAGGTATGGAAATGTAATCTTTAAAGACCAAGAGTTATGGCTCTCCTGGAGCTCAAGTGAAATTACTTTGGAAGACGTAGTCCAGCTCACCGTGGCTGGATGCACACATCACAGGAAAATTCCTTTGGTAGCTGAGGATGTGTACCTGGGAATGAGTAGGACTGGGGCAATGTTGATGGGAACAGAACAGGAATGGGAAGACTCTATGGAGGATTCACAGCTCGGTTGCCCGATGAAGTAGTCTCCACTCATTTCTTTGGGCAGGTTCTCTGCTTGAAGCCCACCAATGAACTAAGCCTGAAGCCCAAAGGAGAGACCTGTAAAGTGGAAGTGATCTTCTCCCCAAAGTGCTGCATCCAGCCGTTCACCGAAGAAGTGATGTTGGAGTGCAGTGGCCTGGTGCGTTCCCTCTTCATGGTGCGGGGCTCCTGCCAGGGCACCCACGTGAGCTTGGACCAGGAACACCTCAGCTTCGGAGTGGTGGTGCAGCAGAGCTACACATCCTGGCACCTCACCATGCAGAACACGGGCGACATAGGAGTCAAGTAATGCAAAACCCTGTCCTCTCTGGTGGCCGAGAGCTTGGGTGAGGGTTGGATGGAGCTGTAGCTTGCCCAGAGAGTTGTCATCTGCTTTTCCATTCCAGTGGGGAGTTGTGCAGCCAAGGCTGTGCAGTCAGGCCCTGGAACTTAGCAAGGGGTACAACCAAAAGCTTGTTTACGGATGGGTGCAGCTGAGTCCTGCCCAACCTGAAGCCTTAGTGCCAGGTGGCTCAGCACCCTGCCTGAGATGCTGTGGAAAAGCCCACAAGAGAATTAGAAATGGCACGTTGTGTTCGCAGCCTCCCGGTTGTTAATCGTTCCTTTCTGTCCTTGTGCTTTCCTTGGCAAGGTTTAAGTGGGACATCAAGAGCTTCAAGCCAGATTTCTGCATCAGCGCCACAAAGGGTTACATCTTCCCAGGAATGGACGTTCCCTTCGTTGTGACCTTCTGCCCCTCTAAGCTGAGCTGTGCTATCCAGTGCGAGGGCCTGCAGTGCTTCATCGAGGGCAGTGAGCCGCTCCAGCTTACGCTGGCAGGATGCTGCATGGAGACCCCTGTGTCCAAAGAGGTAACTGGAACAGAGACAGGACAGGTGCCCCCTTACCCCACCATTTGCACCACATCTCTCCCAGGGCAGGAACTAGAGGAATCTTACAGGCATAGAGTCACTCCTGCCTGTCATCCTGCCTGGGTGTCCCAGAGAGCTGAGAAAACCCCTGGGCAGGGTTCCCAAAATCTGTGAGCCCTGTAGTTGCGTTCCTCCCCTATTAAAGGTGCTGTTCCTCCAGCGAGTACCTCAGCTGTCCTGGCTCTGCCCTGCAGCACCTTTGCCGTGGGGACACCCTGCAGGGCTTTTCTGAGACCCCCCCCACGTCCCCCAGAGCCACCCATCTATAGCCACAATATGGCACCGGCACCCACATTTTTCCTCCCTGTCGGGGTGGGGGAGGGCATTCAGCACTAGGAGCGGACAAGGCATCTGCATCCAGCTCCTGGGGAACAGGGATGCCACGTGAAGGACTCCTGGCCCTTACAGGCCTTGCAGGAGCATGCAGCTGGGAGGTGTTGGCTCTTGCTCCCAAGAGAGAATCAGGAACTGCTCGTCAGCCTGCCCACGAAGGGACTGCGCGGCTGCAGGACTTGTCCTTGCACAGGAGAGAGATCCTTCCAGGGCTTTCAGTTTTCTTTCTCCCCTCCTAGGGAGGCAGCAGCCCCCTTCACCCAGCATGCAAAAGACTCATTCCTCTTCCTTCTCTAAGAACCAACAATTTGATTTACGCCAAGATCTATGCTCAAATGGAAATTTGGTATACGACAAGGAAAAGCCTCTCCCTGTGCATAAAGCTAGTCAGAGTGGAAAGGGTTCCTCGCTGTGACCAAGCAGCCTCTGTGCTCCTCTGTTGCAGACGCTGACTTTCACGTGTGCCGTGCGCGAGAAGCACAGTCAGACCATCCTCCTGTCCAACCCGAACAATAAGGACTTGCACTGTGCAAGGCGTCATTGAGGGGCAACACTGGAAGGGGCCTGAATTTTTCCACAAGCCCTACACGATCACTTACAAACCCCTAACCATGAGCTCTGAGAACAAGAAGCATCAGGTATGTGAGCTGTGCCACCACGCTGACCCTCAGAGCATGACCCTCATTGCTTTGGGCAGGAGGTTGGACGAGATGACCTTCAGAGGTCCCCTATGAACAGAAATTATCCTGCGATCCTATGTTGGAAACTGGGTTTCTTGGTGGCTAGAGGCCAGGTGTAAGGGAAGTTCAGGTGGGAGGTCTGGACTGACCACTAAACGTACTGGAGCAGCTAACCTAAAAAGCCAGGCTGTCTGATGGTCCAGGAAATGAAGTTTGTTTTGTGCAGCTCCTGGTCGTTGCCTGTGCAGCCCAGGGGGGCTCAGAGACCCCTGTGCTCAGCCCTATGGGCTGCACAGGCTCCCCACGCCCTGGGCATGACCACTTCTGCCTGCACTGCCCTGCTGGGGCCCTTTTGCAGCACACAGGGAACTAGAGGGGAGAAGCTGCCTTGCCATTTCTCAGTGCCCCCCCCGGCCATGAGCAGCCAGGTGGGAAATGACACTGAGATCTCTCTTGACATCTCCTTCAGGAGCTTTGGAAAGAGCCCTTCCTGCAGGTCTGGGACTGGGCAGATGGGGGTGACTGGCCCCTCTGGTCGCATGGGCAGACCAGGGGCAAGCTCTTAAATCAAGGGGGTCAGTGCAGAAGGGCTCTGGGGTGCTGGAGCTGCTGGGGTCCTTGTCCCACTCCAGCTGACCTTCTCCCACACCAGAATTTAGGCCTGAGTGGAGGCTGGAGACTTGTGGGCACAATCTCCAGGGTGCTCAGCAGATCCGTGCCCTGTGGGGTTGGACATGCTCAGCATCTCTTTAACATACAGCCCTGCATGAAGAGTCCCGCAGTTTTCAGCTGCTCTGGAGGCAGAGGAGATGCCCCAGGGTAGGTGGCTGTGATCCACTGGCACCCCAGATGAGGACTGGATATGAACTTTCCATGGCTCACCCTGGCTGGTGGGACCCTGCCGTGCCAGCTGACAGGCAGTAATGCTGGGGCAGTTGAGCTTAGCAGGGACTGCCACCCCCTTAGCACAGCTGTCCCTGCACGAGCACAGGGCTGGCAGCTGATGTGCCCAGGGAAAGGGGTGTTAGGATGGTCAGAGCAGCTCTGCTGCAGGGCCGCTGTGAGCTTGCTCTGCCCAGACATGCTGCCCGTGTCCTGTCACTGCGCCAGCCCCAGTGGGTACGACGATGCCATCTCCACCGGCGCAAGACACGGGGCTGCGGTCACAGCTCTGCCAGCTGGACCTGCCCAAAGCTGCTCAGGTGGCAGCCTGAGACATGGGACTGTCCAGGTGTGCTGAAGAGCCAGTAACTGGTCCAGGCAGAGAGCAGGCGAGCTCACTTACCCTATTTCTTGTCTCTAGGGCTCCCTCTATTTCCCATTGCCAGATGGGACAGGCTTGTACTATCTCCTTCAAGGGACTGCTGAGACCCCAAAGTGTTCAGAGACCATTTCCAGCAGGTGCCATGTAGGACTTCCTACACTGAGCTCATCCCTGTCTCCAACTGGCCGAACAGGCCACACAGTGGTGACTCTAGCCCAGGAAGTCTCATCCCATCAGCAATCCCTGCAGCGGTGCAAGGAAGAGCTTCCCACTGCCTGGAAGCTCCTTCCTGCAAGCTTTTCACTCTCCTTGGCTATTTCTGCCTGTAGGTGTCTGGGATCACACTGGCCATGTTCTGCCTACGCAGACCCGTCCCGGAGGGCTTTCCTCCCAGGCGGATGAGAGCTGGCTCCCTCGGGGGCATTGAGGAAGAGAGGGGCTGGGTTGTACCCCACCATGAGGGGTGTCCTGTGGGAGTCCTTCCTGTTGACCTTCACTGCATTCTTCTCACCCACAGGTTCCTCGTGGTGGTAGACATGCTCAAACCAGAAAACCTGGAAAGCAGTTCTGTGCTGCAGGGGCTGGAATACATTGATGTGCCAGGCTCTGCCAAGAAGGACTACAAGCTCACCTTCCTCTCCTACAAGGAAGCAGTCTTTAACGCAATGGTAAGTGTGGACATGGGGCTGTGGGGCCTTCCAAGGAGCTGTTGACTTCCTGAGAAGCTACACGCCTGCTCTCATACCTCCCCGTGCCCACTGGTGGGACTGTAGGTGTCCTGGGTGGGTACTGAACAGCAGGCATCTCTCCACACCCCCCACTCACCTGTCAGTCTCTGTGAGGGTCCCACCGGGGGCTGCTAAGCACAGGTGGACCAGGACACTGGTGAGCTGGAATCAATGGGCAGTCGGGAGAGTATCAAGTAGAAATACCTCACACGCTTTCCCCAGCCTCGCACTCTTCCTCGGTGGCTGCTTACAGCCGTTCTTGGAAGCAGGGTGCTGAGCTTGGTGCTCTTGAGGCTGGCTTCAGCACAGCTGGTATATTTTTATGTGCAGAATGACCAGCGCTGCCCTTTTTCTCCGATTCAGGTGACCTTCCTCAACAAGGTGACCAAGGAGTACTTGTTCTACATGGTGACTTTCAAGGCCACTGCTTCAGGACCCATCAGCACTCTTGAAGTGACCGGTGCTGTTGGGCAGAGAGTGTCTGCCACCGTCAAGGTGGACAACCCTCTGCCTGTCCCGGTGACGTTTGCTGTACGTTGCAAAGTGCCCGACATCAGTGTTCCCCCACATTTCACTGTTCCTGCGCAGTCGGAGGTAGGAGCAAAGCTCATGCAGTGTGCTCTCCTCTCCTGCAGCCTTTCTGGGAGTGGGTGGTCCTGAGGGGTGACGCCCTGCATGAACCATCTGGGGCTTCTTCCCAAGGGTGACAGCTCCCACCTACTAATAATCTGGAGGGGAAGCAGAGTGTAAGAAGATGCCTAGTGGGAATCGCCCTGCGCTGGTGGAGTCTGCCATGCTACCCCTTCTGAGATGTTTCCATCAGGCCTCACAGGGCGGGTCCTTGTGCCACAGGCTCTGTATTTAGTGTGGGTATTTTCAGTTTAGAGTGGCTGCAGGGCATGCCTCACCCCACTGGCAGGGAGTTTGCAGCCTCAATCGATAGGTGTTTTGTGCCCTGGGGGAGTAGAGGGGCATTTTAGGGTGGGAAGCTTCTGGGATAGTGCTGGAGGGCTCTGAGCTGTTGGGGACGGTCCCCCGAGTGAACTGTCCCCCAGATGTAGCAAGGCTCTGCCCCAGAGAGAGGGACCTGGAGCAAGGGAGGGTGCTGGGCTGCCTTCCAGCACTGCTGGAGCACACCAGGGACCGATTTCCCCTGTTGCAGGCCCTGCTTTCCCCATCTCTGCCTGACTCAGTGGCTTTTCCTTTGGTTCCTCCCAGGATGATCTTGTCTTTGAGTATCAGCCTGTGAAAGTGGGCGAGAGCACCGGGTGCCTGGTGCTCCGGAGCAGCAGCTTGGGCTCTTTCTATTACAATCTGCACCTGAAAGCCACCATGAGTGGGCCGGGGAAGCCCCTCTACTTCTGCACCACACTGGGCTCTAGTCAGACCATGACCACCAAAATGATGAATTACGCCCAGCAGAAGACCAACTACCACTCCAGGTGACCCCAGCCTGCCCTGGGCCCTTGCTGGGAGGCAGCTTGTCTGGCCAGCATCAGCCCTCTCTGTCAAGGGATCCTACCCCTCTAGCTTGGCCTGGCTGAGCTGGGGTGGCCACATGAGCCTGCGGGTCTCCCCACCAATGCTGGGCTTGTCCCCAGCCGGCCTGTCTTCACTTGCAGATGTTCTCTGCTGCCCTTTCTGGAGCTGCTCTTGCAGGTTCCGTGGCCCATGCAAGACTTCCCCGTTACTGCCAGGGCTGGGGTTTAAGGTCCTCCAGAACTTGGGTGCAGGGTTGTCCCTGCTGGGCACGTTTGGACACTCCTGATGGCCATTCCTCACTGGCAAGTGGTGGGGGGGACAGGCGCAGTGACAGGCAAGGGACAGGGACCCTAGACAATGTGACGGTGGGGACCTTCTGTTTCTTCCTGAGGTGCTGGATCTGCTTTTGTGACCCGCCCCCTCCATGGTCTCTTCTCTCCCCTGTGCAGACCAACTGCGCCGGCTTCCTGACGGAGAAAACCATCGGCGTGTCCCCTGCCAACCCGGGAGGCTCGGAGGTGAGCATGGATGTGACCTTTGAGCCCTGCCAGCTGGGTGAAGCCAGGGCCACACTGCAGCTCTCCTCCCTGCTTGGTGGGGAATACAGCATCCCCCTCTTGGGCCTGGCCCTCCCCCCAAGTCCCAGGGCCCCTCCCCCATCCAGGCTGATGACAGCACCTCCATCCCCTTCAAGAACATCTTCCTGCAGCCCATGGCCTTCCAGTACCGGGTGGAGCACCTGGCCTTCACCCTCAGGGCCCCCGAGAGCTTGCGCTCCAAGCAGACCACCTCCCTCTCCATCTCCTTCGAGGGTGGCCTGACCCCTGGCACAGCCCCCGTCACCCGCAAGATGGTGGTGTCCTGCACTGGGGCGGGGGGTGTCTCCTGGGTCTACTACCTCCGGGGCCTTCCCCCTCACAGGTGAGCTGTGCCCCCCCAGGAGCCCCTTGGGCTCAAGGCCGCAGCCGTTGGGGCGTGACCTGAGGGCGCAGTTACTGCTACAGCGGTTGCTCTGGACTAACCCCCTTCCCTTTGCAATAACCACGCTAGTTTTGGACTAAACCGTTGGTTTTGGACTAAACCTGCTTGCTTTGGAGTAAACCCAGAGCAGACCAGGGTGCGGGGCCGGTGGCGCCGGGGCTGGGGCAAGTGCAGGAGTCCTCCACACTGCGCAGGGGTGCTCTGCAGCATGGCGGAGGGGTCCAGTGGTGGCTGAGCGGGAGGCAGCGGTCGGGTGCTGAAATATGAGCTCTGCAGGGGGTGGAAGGCGGTGGCCTACAAGGCTGAGGAGATGGATGGGGGTGGCGGGAGCCGGCCCGTGCTGCTCGGCTCACACTGCTGGCTCACACTGAGCCTGCTGTCAGCCAGCGCCCCTGCATCCCTTTCTGCAGGGATGCTCTCCAGCCACTCCTCTCCCCATTATGCTTGTGCCTGCCATAGTGCCCTCCCAAGTGCAGAAGCCGGTATTTTCATTTCTTAAATTTCACCCCATTAATGATTGCCCAGTGCTCCAATCTATCTAGATCCCTCTGCAAGGCCTCCTGTCCTTCAAGAGAGTCATCAGCACCTCCCAGTTTGGTATCACTGGCAAACTTGCCAGTGGTACATTCAACTCCTCCAGTGAGATCATTGATAAAATACTGAACAGAGCTGGCCCTAGGACTGAATCCTGAGGAACGCCGATGGTGGCTTGTCTCCAACCAGATGTAGCCTCAGTCACTACAAGGCTTTGAGCTCTGCCCTTCAGCCAGTTCTTCACCCAGTGCACCATCAACCTGCTCATCCCACAGTCGGACAACTTGTCCAGAAGGATGCTATGAGGGACACTATCAAAAACCTTTACTAGAATCCAGAAGAACTACATCCACTGCCATCCCTTCACCACTAGGTGGGTGAAATGTCAAAACTTAGAAACTTTCTCAAGTCTCAAAAACATCTAAGAAGGAAATACAAAAAAAATTCTGAGATAAGAATCCACATTAGTATATTTGTGATAAGCTTTCTTCCCAGTCCTCCTGAGTTCAGTGTAACACAGTGAAGCCGATAATATAGAAGGGGTTTTTTAACATGATGGCTAAGGATTTCAAAGTAAAACATATTTTTAACACATACAGTTAAATTAGAGAACATTTGCCAAATGACTTGTATGTGATCCTTTAAAGCGACTCGAGTTGCTGGATGATGCTGGCATCACCCCTGTGAAATCAGAGTTTCTGCTGTCACAAGCGTGATTTAACATTACCATGTCACCAATCCCTTCTTCAAAAACACTGATAATATTGTGCATGCTGACATCATTCACTGAACGAAACCCATTAATTCTCCTTACTAGAAATTAGGTTTGACCCTGTAAAACATTTCAATAAATAAAGTTATTAAAACGTAGATTTAACTAGGATGGTCTGATGCAGTTTTAAATGGTGACGCATAAATACATTCTTTCGAGTGAAGGAAGGCCTGGAACAACTGCAAAATTCATTTTGAAAAACTCATGGCTAAATGCTTCTGCAAGAATTTGAGAAAATGAGAATGCATCACATCTAGAAAACCACATTCTAGCCCCAAAAGAACGCTTAATGCGTCTAAACTAAGAGTTTAGTAATTCACAGTTTTCAGCATAATTAAAAAGGTCAAATATGTCTTTCTCTAAGTACCAAGTCAGAGAGAGAGAGAGACGGGGCTTTGCGAACAAGGCAGCCTGGCTCCCCGCAGGAGCGTCTGACCTTGTGTCTGCCGAGACGACCTCGTGTGACAGCGGGGAGGGAGTCAGACCTGTGTCACTGCAGGTGGCTTCTGGTTGCGTGGCTTGATCAGCGTCAATCCTAGCGGGGGGGGGGGGGGGGGGGGGGGGGGGGGGGCGGGCGGCGCGTGGTGTGATCACCGTCAATCGTATGGGCATCCTCTCTATTCCAAAGACTGACAACTCATTGACACCAACACGCCTCCCGTCAACCAACTCAAGCCCCTGCTGGTAATCACGGCTCACCTCTCAGGAGGGGCAGAAGAAACCTTTCCCACCAGGAAAGCTGCTACTGCGCCAGTGCTCAAAATGCTCTTGCCAGAAATCATTCCCACATACGCAACGCCTGGACCCAGAGGAGCCGGCCAGGATTCTCATTCCGCAGCAGCAATACTAAGCAACATTTGTCAAAGTGGAAGAATACAGCGACAGCTACATCCTCCACATCATCTGCAGTTCTCAGGACAGATGGAAAGAAGGAATAAATGACAAGTGCTAAAAAGATTAAAATAAAAGGTCTTAAAACATGGAGTAAGGTAGGTCTGAAGTTTTATCTGAATTGGAGTTTGAATCTGAAATTTTAGGGATAGCGCTTTGGGATATTCCAAGTACCCCTAGCCAACCTCTGGGCTTCTCACCAGCAGAAAGAGCGTTTGGCAGGCACTGAGCTCCACCTGGGACCTTCGTCCCTGCTAGGACCAGCCTCCTCGATGGAGATGAACGGTTGAGCCAAGACGTCCTGTTATTAGGAAGCATTTGTTTGCCAAGAGGGAGGTCAAACACTGGAACAAAATTCCTGGAGAGGTGGTTGATGCCCCAAGCTTGTCAGTGTTTAAGAGGCATCTGGACAACGCCCTTAACAACAGGTTTTAACTTTTGGTCAGCCCTGAATTGATCAAGCAGTTGGACTGGATGGTCGCTGTACGTCCCTTCCACATGAAACAGTCTATTCTAGTCTGTTCTAAACGATACGACCTGTGTTTTTGGATGTGGCAGTCAGTGCAGTGATCGATTGATACTGAGCACTGTCTGGGAATGCAGTTAGTACTGCCAGAGTTAAATTCTTTCAGGATGTGCTATTTCAGCACCTCCTGGCCTTGCAGGGCCCTTGCAAAGAGGAAAGCATGCTCTTAAGATGCACTGCCTTGGAAACTGGTTCGTTTCCAAGTGTGACTCAAAGTGCAGGTTTTAGCTGATAAAGTAGATGTGGTTTGAAGTCCTGGCTCCTGACAGGCTGTCTTCTTCCTAACAGCCCTCTGCAGAGGGGGCACTCCTGGCAAGGGAACTCATCTCTAGCCTCACTCTGCCTGCTGCTCCATCAGAGCCATGTCTGGACAGGGGCGAGGGCCTGTCTCTTCACACCTGGCTGGCATCAAAATGTTGTGATTCTTTAACTGAGTCAACATAGCCTGGCAGCTTTCCGCCCTCATTTCACTAGTTTTGCAGACTGATTCATTACCAGGCATGTGCTAGAGGATTGGTTTATATCGTTGCTTTTATTAATTTAAAAGAAAACCAAAAAAAGCAGCTCCTTTGCATCTGAATAACCTCATCAGTAACTTCATCCCCCCACCAATCCAGGCAGTTTCAGCTGTGCCCAGCGCATGGCCACCAAGGGCAGGGACAGCCCCTGGGCCTCCTGGGCACAGCGACTGCCTCGAGGTCAGCACCCCAAAGGCTTCCTCTGAAGGGTGCTGGGTGGAGGGGGCGGGCGGGGCTGCGCGTGGGGGGCACTGTCAGTCACCCCCACGTCACAATGCCGCCCCCACGTCACAATGTCACCCCCGGCAACGCAGCAGTCGCAGTGCCCCGGGGCAGTATAAAAGGGGGCACCTGCCAGTGTCCAGCTGTGCCAGAGCTGCCCCAGGGGCAGCCCAAAGACATCTGAGAGGAAGCCCTTGAGGAGAGGGTGGGATTACTGGGAGGGGGCTGAGGGAGGAAGGCTGGAACCTGCTCGAGGATGCTGGAGGTTCTCTGCTGCAAGGCCAGCTCCTGGCAGGGCCACCTTCAAATCTCATCTGATGGATGGAAATCCTGCTTCAAGCCTTCCGGGAACAGATGCAAACCCCTCAGGAGATGAGAAGAGCCACCAAGCGCTGGATGTGCCCTAGGCTATCAGGCCGTTTCTGCTGGAGAGCCGTGGCCAGCCGAAGGGAATGAATGCCTTCTTGAGGAGCACTGCAGAACTCGCCGTCCTCACCCCTGCGGAGCCAGGGGCAGCAGCCGTAAGAAATGGGATGCAGGGATGTTGTCAGGGGTCCCAGTGCTTTGAAGCACCCGCTAGACAGGCACAGGAAAGATTCTTGCCCCCAAGGTCAATCTGACCAGGGGCATTTGGCCACTCTCGGAAGCCCCTGAGATGGCTCCAAGGTGAGGGAGAACAGGGCTTGGGCATCTCCTGGGAGGCATGACCAGCCTGTGGGATGAGGAGGCAGGTCTTGCTCACCTGCTCAGGGAATAGCCGATCGCCAGCACTCTGGGGTCAGGAAGGAATTTTCCCCCAGGGCACATTGGCACTGGTCCCCGGGGGTTTTTTGCCTTCCTCTGCAGCACTGAGCAGGACCACTTGCCAGGGGTCCTCCGGTCCCTTTTGGCTGGCTTACTGCCTGCTGCTCGTGCACCACGAAGATGGCCTCTCATGACCTTCAGCTGGGGGGAGGAAGGCTTTTTTTCCCCCACGGTGCGCTAGCAGGTGTCCCCTGGGGTTTTTTGCCTTCCTCTGCAGCGCTGAGCACGGCCCCTGGCCAGGGGTCCTTTGGGCCATGCTGGCCAGTTGCCTGCTGCTCTTGCTCCATGAAGGTGGCCCTCGTGCCCCGCATCCGGGGGGAGGAAGCTTTCTAGACTCCCAGGGTGCGCCCCGAGGGTGGCCCCCGGGGGTTGCTGCTTGTCCTCTGTAGCACTGAGCACAGCCCCTTGTCAGGGCTCCTCTGAGTCCTTTTGGCTCCGTCCTTGCCTGCGGCTCTGGCACCACCAAGCCAGAAACACCCCTCGTGCCCTGGCTCTCCTTCCCATGCCTGGCCCAGAAGCACAGCAGAGCAGGTTTTGGAGGGCCGAAAGTACGACTGGCGTTGGCAAGTGTAATACTTTGGAAAATACCACGTACCTCCTTCTCGCTCCTCCTCTTTTCAAAGTGTGTCATTGGTCCTGGTCCTCATTCTGCAGATTCTCGCTCTTGAGGAAACAGGGAATACCTGGCCTGCTTTCTTGCTGCCACTTTATCATCCTAAGTCAAATGTGGCATTGATGATAGCCCTTTCTTACAGTCTGAAACAAAGGATTTAGAAACACGAGAGCAAAACAAAGGATAAAAATAGTAAAAAAAGCCCAATTAAAAGAATAAAAAGAGCAAAATTAATAATAAAAATAGCCATTCAAATAGTTATAAAATAGTTATAGGAATAGCTATAAAAACAAATATAAAAAGCTATAAAATCGAATTATCAAAATGAAACAAAGAATTTAGAAACACGAGAGCAAAACTACGGATAAAAATAATTTAAAAAGACCAATTAAAAGAATAAAAGTAAAGAGCAAAATTAATAAAAAAATAGCCACTCAAATAGTTATAAAATAGTTATAGGAATAGCTATAAAAACAAATCTAAAAAGCTATAAAATCGAAATATCAAAATAGAATTCTAGAAATTATATAAATCAAAGGTAGCATTGATGATAGTCCTTTCTTACAGACTGAAACAAAGAATTTAGAAACACGAGAGCAAAACTAAGGATAAAAATAATAAAAAAAAGCCCAATTAAAGAATAAAAAGTAAAGAGCAAAAATAATAATAAAAATAGCCATTCAAATAGTTATAAAATAGTTATAGGTATAGCTATAAAAACAAATATAAAAATCTATAAAATCGAATTATCAAAATAGAATTCTAGAAATTATTTAAGTCAAACGTGGCATTGATGATCATCCTTTCTTACAGTCTGAAACAAAGGATTTAGAAACACGAGAGCAAAACTAAGGATAAACATAATTTTAAAAGCCCAATTAAAAGTAAAAATTAAAGAGGAAAATTAAATAAAAATAGCCATTCAAATAGTTATAAAATAGTTATAGGAATAGCTATAAAAACAAATCTAAAAAGCTATAAAATCGAAATCTCAAAATAGAATTCTAAAAATTATATAAATCAAACGTGGCATTGATGATCGTCCTTTCTTAAAGTCTGAAACAAAGAATTTAGAAACACGAGAGCAAAACTAAGGATAAAAATAATTAAAAAAAGCCCAATTAAAGAATAAAAAGTAAAGAGCAAAATTAATAATAAAAATAGCCATTCAAATAGTTATAAAATAATTATAGGAATAGCTATAAAAACAAATCTAAAAAGCTATAAAATCGAATTATCAAAATAGAATTCTAGAAATTATATAAATCAAAGGTGGCATTGATGATAGTCCTTTCTTACAGTCTGAAACAAAGAATTTAGAAACATGAGAGCAAAACTAAGGATAAAAATAATAAAAATAGCCCAATTAAAAGAATATAAAGAGGAAAATTAATAATAAAAATAGCCATTCAAATAGTTATAAAAATAGTTATAGGAATAGCTATAGAAACAAATATAAAAAGATATAAAATCGAATTATCAAAATAGAATTCTAGAAATTATTTAAGTCAAACGTGGCATTGATGATCGTCCTTTCTTACAGTCTGAAACAAAGAATTTAGAAACACGAGAGCAAAACTAAGGATAAAAATAATTAAAAAAGCCCAATTAAAAAAAAATAAAGAGCAAAATTAATAATAAAAATAGCCATTCAAATAGTTATAAAATAGTTATAGGAATACCTATAAAAACAAATATAAACAGTTATGAAATCGAATTATAAATATAGAATTCTAAAAATTATATAAATCAAACGTGGCATTGATGATCGTCCTTTCTTACAGTCTGAAACAAAGGATTTAGAAACACGAGAGCAAAACTAAGGATAAAAATAATTTTAAAAGCCCAATTGAAAGAATAAAAGTAAAGAGGAAAATTAATAATAAAAATAGCCATTCAAATAGTTATAAAATAGTTATAGGAATAGCTATAAAAACAAATATAAAAAGCTATAAAATCGAAATATCAAAATAGAATTCTAGAAATTATTTAAGTCAAACGTGGCATTGATGATTGTCCTTTCTTACAGTCTGAAACAAAGGATTTAGAAACACGAGAGCAAAACTAAGGATAAAAATAATTTTTAAAAGCCCAATTAAAAGAATAAAAAGTAAAGAGCAAAATTAATAATAAAAATAGTCATTCAAATAGTTATAAAATAGTTATGGGAATAGCTATAAAAACAAATATAAACAGTTATGAATTCTAATTATCAGAATTCTAAAAATTATATAAATCATACGTGGCATTGATGATAGACCTTTCTTAGAGTCTGCAACAAAGGATTTAGAAACATGAGAGCAAAACTAAGGATAAAAATAATTTTAAAAGCCCAATTACAAGAATAAAAGTAAAGAGCAAAATTAACAATAAAAATAGCCAGCCAAATAGTTATAAAATAGTTATAGGAAAAGCTATAAAAACAAATGTAAAAAGCTATAAAATCGAAATATCAAAATTATATAAATCAAACGTGGCATTGATGATCGTCCTTTCTTAGAGTCTGAAACAAAGAATTTAGAAACACGAGAGCAAAACTAAGGATAAAAATAATAAAAAAAGCCCAATTAAAAGAATATAAAGTAAAGAGTAAAAATAATATTAAAAATAACCATTCAAATAGTTATAAAAATAGTTATAGGGATAGCTATAAAGCAAATATAAAAAGATATAAAATTGAATTTTCAAAATAGAATTCTAGAAATTATTTAAGTCAAAGATGGCATTGATGATAGTCCTTTCTTAGAGTGTGAAACAAAGATTTAGAAACATGAGAGCAAAACTAAGGCTAAAAATTTTAAATGCCCAATTAAAAGAATAAAAGTAAAGAGGAAAATTAATAATAAAAATAGCCATTCAAATAGTTATAAAATAGTTATAGGAATAGCTATAAAAGCAAATCTAAAAAGCTATAAAATCGAATTATCAAAATAGAATTCTAAACATTACATAAATCAAACGTGGCATTGATGATCGTCCTTTCTTACTGACTGAAACAAAGAATTTAGAAACACGAGAGCAAAACTAAGGCTAAAAATAATAAAAAAAAGCCCAATTAAAGAATAAAAGTAAAGAGGAAAATTAATAATAAAAATAGCCATTCAAATAGTTATAAAATAGTTATAGGAAAAGCTATAAAAACAAATGTAAAAAGCTATAAAATCGAATTATCAAAATAGAATTCTAGAAATTATTTAAGTCAAAGATGTCGATGATAGTCCTTTCTTAGAGTGTGAAACAAAGGATTTAGAAACACGAGAGCAAAACTAAGGATAAAAATAATAAAAATAGCCCAATTAAAAGAATATAAAGTAAAGAGTAATAATATTAAAAATAACCATTCAAAGAGTTATAAAAATAGTTATAGGAATAGCTATAGAAACAAATATAAGAAGATATAAAATCGAATTACCTTAATAGAATTCTAAAAAATTATGTAAATCAAACGTGGCATTGATGATAGTCCTTTCTTACAGTCTGAAACAAAGAATTTAGAAACATGAGAGCAAAACCAAGCATAAAAATAATTTAAAAAGCCCAATTAAAAGAATAAAAAGTATAGACCAAAATTAATAATAAAAATAGCCATTCAAATAGTTATAAAAAGAATTATAGGAATAGCTATAAAAACAAATATAAACAGTTATGAATTCGAATTATCAGAATTCTAAAAATTATATAAATCATACGTGGCATTGATGATAGACCTTTCTTAGAGTCTGCAACAAAGGATTTAGAAACACGAGAGCCAAACTAAGGATAAAAATAATTTTAAAAGCCCAATTAAAAGAATAAAAGTAAAGAGCAAAATTAACAATACAAACAGCCAAATAGTTATAAAATAGTTATAGGAAAAGCTATAAAAACAAATCTAAAAAGCTATAAAATAGAATTACCTTAATAGAATTCTAAAAAATTATGTAAATCAAACGTGGCATTGATGATCATCCTTTCTTAGAGTCTGAAACAGAATTTAGAAACACGAGAGCAAAACAAAGGCTAAAAATAATTTAAAAAGCCCAAATAAAAGAATAAAAAGTAAAGAGCAAAAATGATAATAAAAATAGCCATTCAAATAGTTATAAAATAGTTATAGGAAAAGCTATAAAAACAAATGTAAAAAGCTATAAAATCGAATTACCTTAATAGAATTCTAAAAAATTATGTAAATCAAAGTTGGCATTGATGATAGTCCTTTCTTACAGTCTGAAACAAAGAATTTAGAAACACAAGAGCAAAACTAAGGATAAAAATAATTTTAAAAGCCCAATTGAAAGAATAAAAGTAAAGAGGAAAATTAATAATAAAAATAGTCATTCAAATAGTTATAAAATAGTTATAGGAATACCTATAAAAACAAATATAAAAAGCTATAAAATCGAATTATCAAAATAGAATTCTAAAAATTATATAAATCAAACGTGGCATTGATGATCGTCCTTTCTTACAGTCTGAAACAAAGAATTTAGAAACACAAGAGCAAAACTAAGGATAAAAATAATTTTAAAAGCCCAATTAAAAGAATAAAAGTAAAGAGCAAAATTAATAATAAAAATAGCCATTCAAATAGTTATAAACACAATTATAGGAATAGCTATAAAAACAAATATAAACAGTTATAAAATCAAATTATCACAATAGAATTCTAGAAATTATTTAAGTCAAAGGTGGCATTGATGATAGTCCTTTCTTACAGTCTGAAACAAAGGATTTAGAAACATGAGAGCAAAACTAAGGATAAAAATAATTTTAAAAGCCCAATTAAAAGAATAAAAGTAAAGAGGAAAATTAATAATAAAAATAGCCATTCAAATAGTTATAAAATCGTTATAGGAATACCTATAAAAACAAATATAAACAGTTATGAAATCGAATTATAAAAATAGAATTCTAAAAATTATATAAATCAAACGTGGCATTGATGATCGTCCTTTCTTACAGTCTGAAACAAAGGATTTAGAAACACGAGAGCAAAACTAAGGATAAAAATAATTTAAAAAGCCCAATTAAAAGAATAAAAAGTAAAGAGCAAAAATGATAATAAAAATAGCCATTCAAATAGTTATAAAAATAGTTATAGGAATAGCTATAAAAACAAATATAAAAAGCTATAAAATCGAAATATCAAAATAGAATTCTAGAAATTATTTAAGTCAAATGTGGCATTGATGATCGTCCTTTCTTAGAGTCTGCAACAAAGGATTTAGAAACACGACAGCAAAACTAAGGATAAAAATAATTTTTAAAAGCCCAATTAAAAGAATAAAAAGTAAATAGCAAAATTAATAATAAAAATAGCCATTCAAATAGTTATAAAATAGTTATAGGAATAGCTTTTAAAACAAATATAAACAGTTAAAACATCGAATTATACAAATATAATTCTAAAAATTATATAAATCAAACGTGGCATTGATGATAGTCCTTTCTTAGAGTCTGCAACAAAGGATTTAGAAACATGAGAGCAAAACTAAGGATAAAAATAATTTTAAAAGCCCAATTACAAGAATAAAATTAAAGAGCAAAATTAACAATACAAATAGCCAAATAGTTATAAAATAGTTATAGGAAAAGCTATAAAAACAAATGTAAAAAGCTATAAAATCGAATTACCTTAATAGAATTCTAAAAAATTATATAAATCAAACGTGGCATTGATGATAGTCCTTTCTTAGAGTCTGAAACAAAGAATTTAGAAACATGAGAGCAAAACTAAGGATAAAAATAATTTAAAAAGCCCAATTAAAAGAATAAAAGGTAAAGAGGAAAATTAATAATAAAAATAGCCATTCAAATAGTTATAAAATAGTTATAGGAATAGCTTTTAAAACAAATATAAACAGTTAAAACATCGAATTATACAAATATAATTCTAAAAATTATATAAATCAAATGTGGCATTGATGATCGTCCTTTCTTACAGTCTGAAAGAAAGGATGTAGAAACGCGAGAGCAAAACTAAGGATAAAAATAATTTTAAAAGCCCAATCAAAAGAATAAAAAGTAAAGAGCAAAAAAATATAATAATAAAAAATAAAATTATAAAAATATAAATATTATTAAAATGTAATTATAAAAATATAAAGATAATTATAAACTAGGTGCAGGAATGTTTAGGTGGTTTTTGGATGCCAGGATGGAAATTCATGTGAAAATAGTTCATTCCCAAAAAAAGGGAGAAAGGTCACATTCTTAAAACTTTTCAGTTTGCTCTCAAGAGCACCTTCTCTGTGCATCAGTCAGTTATCTGCTTTCCTTTTTCCGGCAAAGATTAATATTTTCTTAACCATAATATCCACGCATCTGTCCCTCCACACGACGCAGGACATTTGTGACTTTCTGTGGCTCTCACTTGCATTTGCCAGGCTTCAAGTGATGTTTTTTTCAAGCTAAACCGAGGATTGCATCAGCCTGCTCCTGGCTACGCATCTGCACCATGTTAATGCTTGTGAGCATCTGCTCTGAAACAGCTTGAGAAAAAGACAATAAAATCCTGTTAGCCCTTGTAACCTTTGTGATGCGTGTCCTTGAAAGTGGTTTTGGAGCTCAAAAAGCCCTGACATTTCAGGCAAGCGACAGTCTCCTTGCTGTTCGTCTCACTGGGAGGGAAGTGGAAGTGGGGAAGGGAAATGGGAAATGGGGAAGGGAATGTATAGTTCAGCTGGAAGAAACCTACTAGGATTGTCCAGTCCCACTGCGTGACCACTTCAGTGCTGACCAAAAGTTAAAGCCTGTTGTTAAGGGCATTGTCCAGAGCCCTCTTAAACACTGACAGGCTTGGGGCATCAACCACCTCTGCAGGAATTTTGTTCCAGTGTTTGACCTCCCTCTTGGCAAACAAATGCTTCCTAATGTCCGCCCTAAACCTCCCCTGGCGCAGCTTTGAACCTTTCCCACACACCCTCGCCCTGGATACCAGGGAGAAGAGATCAGCACCTCCCCCTCCCCTTCCCCCTCCTCAGGAAGCTCTAGAGAACAATGAGGTCACCCCTCAGCCTCCTTCTCACCAAGCCAGACAAACCCAAAGTCCCCCACTGCTCCTCACAGGATAGTCCTTCCAGCCCTTTCACCAGCTTGCTTGCCCTCCTCGGGACACATTCCAGGACCTTCACAGCCTTCTCAAACGGTGGGGCCCAGAACTACCACAGCACTCAAGGTGAGGCCGCAACAACGCTGAACACAGCAGGATAATCCCCTCTTTTGCCCGGCTGCTTATGCTGTGGTTGATGCACCCCAGGGTGCGGTTTGCGCTCTTGGCTGCCAGGGCGCACGCTGCTGGCTCACACTGAGCCTGCTGTCAGCCAGTGCCCCTGGATCCCTTTCTGCAGGGATGCTCTCCAGCCACTCCTCTCCCTATTACGCTTGTGCCTGCCGTAGCGCCCTCCCAAGTGCAGAAGCCGGTATTTTCATTTCTTAAATTTCATCCCATTAACGATTGCCCAGTGCTCCAATCTATCTAGACCCCTCTGCAATGCCTCCTGTCCTTCAAGAGAGTCATCAGCACCTCCCAGTTTGGTATCACTTGCACAAAAGCGATTCTCCAAAGCAATGGGAACACTTCTCCTTCGCAGGCACAGAGAAGGTGCTAGCAGGAAATTCTCTGCCTGCCTTTCCCCAGTGCTCTGCAAGCTCTCCAGGACAACAGAAAATCTGGGGCTCTGTGCTTCCTTTCGTTCTGAACAAGTGTTACTGTTTTCTGCACAGAAGCGATTCTGCGAAGCAATGTGAACACTTCTGCTTCCCAGGCACAGAGAAGGTGCTAGCAGGGAATTCTCTGCCTGCCTTTCCCCAGTGCTCTGCAAGCTCTCCAGGACAACAGCAAATCTGGGGCTCTGTGCTTTCTTTCGTTCTGAACAAGTGTTAGTGTTTTCTGCACAAAAGCGATTCTGCGAAGCAATGTGAACAGGCACAGAGAAGGTGCTAGCAGGGAATTCTCTGCCTGCCTTTCCCCAGTGCTCTGCAAGCTCTCCAGGACAACATAAAATCTGGGGCTCTGTCCTTCTTTCGTTCTGAACAAGTGTTACTGTTTTCTGCACAAAAGCGATTCTGCGAAGCAATGTGAACAGGCACAGAGAAGGTGCTAGCAGGGAATTCTCTGCCTGCCTTTCCCCAGGGCTCTGCAAGCTCTCCAGGACAACATAAAATCTGGGGCTCTGTGCTTTCTTTCGTTCTGAACAAGTGTTAGTGTTTTCTGCACAAAAGCGATTCTGCGAAGCAATGTGAACAGGCACAGAGAAGGTGCTAGCAGGGAATTCTCTGCCTGCCTTTCCCCAGGGCTCTGCAAGCTCTCCAGGACAACAGCAAATCTGGGGCTCTGTGCTTTCTTTCGTTCTGAACAAGTGTTACTGTTTTCTGCACAAAAGCGATTCTGCGAAGCAATGTGAACACTTCTGCTTCCCAGGCACAGAGAAGGTGCTAGCAGGGAATTCTCTGCCTGCCTTTCCCCAGTGCTCTGCAAGCTCTCCAGGACAACAACAATTCTGGGGCTCTGTGCTTTCTTTCGTTCTGAACAAGTGTTAGTGTTTTCTGCACAAAAGCGATTCTGCAAAGCAATGTGAACAGGCACAGAGAAGGTGCTAGCAGGGAATTCTCTGCCTGCCTTTCCCCAGTGCTCTGCAAGCTCTCCAGGACAACAGAAAATCTGGGGCTCTGTGCTTTCTTTCGTTCTGAACAAGTGTTACTGTTTTCTGCACAAAAGCGATTCTGCGAAGCAATGTGAACACTTCTGCTTCCCAGGCACAGAGAAGGTGCTAGCAGGGAATTCTCTGCCTGCCTTTCCCCAGTGCTCTGCAAGCTCTCCAGGACAACAGCAAATCTGGGGCTCTGTGCTTCCTTTCGTTCTGAACAAGTGTTACTGTTTTCTGCACAAAAGCGATTCTGCGAAGCAATGTGAACACTTCTGCTTCCCAGGCACAGAGAAGGTGCTAGCAGGGAATTCTCTGCCTGCTTTTCCCCAGTGCTCTGCAAGCTCTCCAGGACAACAGCAAATCTGGGGCTCTGTGCTTCCTTTCGTTCTGAACAAGTGTTAGTGTTTTCTGCACAAAAGCGATTCTGCAAAGCAATGTGAACAGGCACAGAGAAGGTGCTAGCAGGGAATTCTCTGCCTGCCTTTCCCCAGTGCTCTGCAAGCTCTCCAGGACAACATAAAATCTGGGGCTCTGTGCTTTCTTTCGTTCTGAACAAGTGTTACTGTTTTCTGCACAAAAGCGATTCTGCGAAGCAATGTGAACACTTCTGCTTCCCAAGCACAGAGAAGGTGGTAGCAGGGAATTCTCTGCCTGCCTTTCCCCAGTGCTCTGCAAGCTCTCCAGGACAACAACAAATCTGGGGCTCTGTGCTTCCTTTCGTTCTGAACAAGTGTTACTGTTTTCTGCACAAAAGCGATTCTGCCAAACAATGTGAACACTTCTGCTTCCCAGGCACAGAGAAGGTGCTAGCAGGGAATTCTCTGCCTGCCTTTCCCCAGTGGTCTGCAAGCTCTCCAGGACAACAGAAAATCTGGGGCTCATGCTTTCTTTCGTTCTGAACAAGTGTTAGTGTTTTCTGCACAAAAGCGATTCTGCGAAGCAATGTGAACAGGCACAGAGAAGGTGCTAGCAGGGAATTCTCTGCCTGCCTTTCCCCAGGGCTCTGCAAGCTCTCCAGGACAAAATAAAATCTGGGGCTCTGTGCTTTCTTTCGTTCTGAACAAGTGTTAGTGTTTTCTGCACAAAAGCGATTCTGCAAAGCAATGTGAACAGGCACAGAGAAGGTGCTAGCAGGGAATTCTCTGCCTGCCTTTCCCCAGTGCTCTGAAAGCTCTCCAGGACAACAGAAAATCTGGGGCTCTGTGCTTTCTTTCGTTCTGAACAAGTGTTACTGTTTTCTGCACAAAAGCGATTCTGCGAAGCAATGTGAACACTTCTGCTTCCCAGGCACAGAGAAGGTGCTAGCAGGGAATTCTCTGCCTGCCTTTCCCCAGTGCTCTGCAAGCTCTCCAGGACAACAGCAATTCTGGGGCTCTGTGCTTTCTTTCGTTCTGAACAAGTGTTACTGTTTTCTGCACAAAAGCGATTCTGCGAAGCAATGTGAACACTTCTGCTTCCCAGGCACAGAGAAGGTGCTAGCAGGGAATTCTCTGCCTGCCTTTCCCCAGTGCTCTGCAAGCTCTCCAGGACAACATAAAATCTGGGGCTCTGTGCTTTCTTTCGTTCTGAACAAGTGTTACTGTTTTCTGCACAAAAGCGATTCTGCGAAGCAATGTGAACACTTCTGCTTCCCAGGCACAGAGAAGGTGCTAGCAGGGAATTCTCTGCCTGCCTTTCCCCAGTGCTCTGCAAGCTCTCCAGGACAACAGAAAATCTGGGGCTCTGTGCTTTCTTTCGTTCTGAACAAGTGTTACTGTTTTCTGCACAAAAGCGATTCTGCGAAGCAATGTGAACACTTCTGCTTCCCAGGCACAGAGAAGGTGCTAGCAGGGAATTCTCTGCCTGCCTTTCCCCAGTGCTCTGCAAGCTCTCCAGGACAACATAAAATCTGGGGCTCTGTGCTTTCTTTCGTTCTGAACAAGTGTTAGTGTTTTCTGCACAAAAGCGATTCTGCGAAGCAATGTGAACACTTCTGCTTCCCACGCACAGGGAAGGTGCTAGCAGGGAATTCTCTGCCTGCCTTTCCCCAGTGCTCTGCAAGCTCTCCAGGACAACAGCAATTCTGGGGCTCTGTGCTTTCTTTCGTTCTGAACAAGTGTTAATGTTTTCTGCACAAAAGCGATTCTGCGAAGCAATGTGAACACTTCTGCTTCCCAGGCACAGAGAAGGTGCTAGCAGGGAATTCTCTGCCTGCCTTTCCCCAGTGCTCTGCAAGCTCTCCAGGACAACAGAAAATCTGGGGCTCTGTGCTTTCTTTCGTTCTGAACAAGTGTTACTGTTTTCTGCACAAAAGCGATTCTGCGAAGCAATGTGAACACTTCTGCTTCCCAGGCACAGAGAAGGTGCTAGCAGGGAATTCTCTGCCTGCCTTTCCCCAGTGCTCTGCAAGCTCTCCAGGACAACAGAAAATCTGGGGCTCTGTGCTTTCTTTCGTTCTGAACAAGTGTTACTGTTTTCTGCACAAAAGCGATTCTGCGAAGCAATGTGAACACTTCTGCTTCCCAGGCACAGAGAAGGTGCTAGCAGGGAATTCTCTGCCTGCCTTTCCCCAGTGCTCTGCAAGCTCTCCAGGACAACAGCAATTCTGGGGCTCTGTGCTTTCTTTCGTTCTGAACAAGTGTTACTGTTTTCTGCACAAAAGCGATTCTGCGAAGCAATGTGAACACTTCTGCTTCCCAGGCACAGAGAAGGTGCTAGCAGGGAATTCTCTGCCTGCCTTTCCCCAGTGCTCTGCAAGCTCTCCAGGACAACAGAAAATCTGGGGCTCTGTGCTTTCTTTCGTTCTGAACAAGTGTTAGTGTTTTCTGCACAAAAGCGATTCTGCGAAGCAATGTGAACACTTCTGCTTCCCACGCACAGGGAAGGTGCTAGCAGGGAATTCTCTGCCTGCCTTTCCCCAGTGCTCTGCAAGCTCTCCAGGACAACAGCAATTCTGGGGCTCTGTGCTTTCTTTCGTTCTGAACAAGTGTTAATGTTTTCTGCACAAAAGCGATTCTGCGAAGCAATGTGAACACTTCTGCTTCCCAGGCACAGAGAAGGTGCTAGCAGGGAATTCTCTGCCTGCCTTTCCCCAGTGCTCTGCAAGCTCTCCAGGACAACAGCAAATCTGGGGCTCTGTGCTTTCTTTCGTTCTGAACAAGTGTTACTGTTTTCTGCACAAAAGCGATTCTGCGAAGCAATGTGAACACTTCTGCTTCCCAGGCACAGAGAAGGTGCTAGCAGGGAATTCTCTGCCTGCCTTTCCCCAGTGCTCTGCAAGCTCTCCAGGACAACATAAAATCTGGGGCTCTGTGCTTTCTTTCGTTCTGAACAAGTGTTACTGTTTTCTGCACAAAAGCGATTCTGCGAAGCAATGTGAACACTTCTGCTTCCCAGGCACAGAGAAGGTGCTAGCAGGGAATTCTCTGCCTGCCTTTCCCCAGTGCTCTGCAAGCTCTCCAGGACAACAGAAAATCTGGGGCTCTGTGCTTTCTTTCGTTCTGAACAAGTGTTACTGTTTTCTGCACAAAAGCGATTCTGCGAAGCAATGTGAACACTTCTGCTTCCCAGGCACAGAGAAGGTGCTAGCAGGGAATTCTCTGCCTGCCTTTCCCCAGTGCTCTGCAAGCTCTCCAGGACAACAGAAAATCTGGGGCTCTGTGCTTTCTTTCGTTCTGAACAAGTGTTACTGTTTTCTGCACAAAAGCGATTCTGCGAAGCAATGTGAACACTTCTGCTTCCCAGGCACAGAGAAGGTGCTAGCAGGGAATTCTCTGCCTGCCTTTCCCCAGTGCTCTGCAAGCTCTCTAGGACAACATAGAATCTGGGGCTCTGTGCTTCCTTTCGTTCTGAACAAGTGTTAGTGTTTTCTGCACAAAAGCGATTCTGCGAAGCAATGTGAACACTTCTGCTTCCCAGGCACAGAGAAGGTGCTAGCAGGGAATTCTCTGCCTGCCTTTCCCCAGTGCTCTGCAAGCTCTCCAGGACAACATAAAATCTGCGGCTCTGTGCTTTCTTTCGTTCTGAACAAGTGTTAGTGTTTTCAGCACAAAAGCGATTCTGCGAAGCAATGTGAACACTTCTGCTTCCCAGGCACAGAGAAGGTGCTAGCAGGGAATTCTCTGCCTGCCTTTCCCCAGTGCTCTGCAAGCTCTCCAGGACAACAGAAAATCTGGGGCTCTGTGCTTTCTTTCGTTCTGAACAAGTGTTACTGTTTTCTGCACAAAAGCGATTCTGCGAAGCAATGTGAAGACTTCTGCTTCCCAGGCACAGAGAAGGTGCTAGCAGGGAATTCTCTGCCTGCCTTTCCCCAGTGCTCTGCAAGCTCTCCAGGACAACAGCAAATCTGGGGCTCTGTGCTTTCTTTCGTTCTGAACAAGTGTTACTGTTTTCTGCACAAAAGCGATTCTGCGAAGCAATGTGAACACTTCTGCTTCCCAGGCACAGAGAAGGTGCTAGCAGGGAATTCTCTGCCTGCCTTTCCCCAGTGCTCTGCAAGCTCTCCAGGACAACAGAAAATCTGGGGCTCTGTGCTTTCTTTCGTTCTGAACAAGTGTTACTGTTTTCTGCACAAAAGCGATTCTGCGAAGCAATGTGAACACTTCTGCTTCCCAGGCACAGAGAAGGTGCTAGCAGGGAATTCTCTGCCTGCCTTTCCCCAGTGCTCTGCAAGCTCTCCAGGACAACAGCAAATCTGGGGCTCTGTGCTTTCTTTCGTTCTGAACAAGTGTTACTGTTTTCTGCACAAAAGCGATTCTGCGAAGCAATGTGAACACTTCTGCTTCCCAGGCACAGAGAAGGTGCTAGCAGGGAATTCTCTGCCTGCCTTTCCCCAGTGCTCTGCAAGCTCTCCAGGACAACAGAAAATCTGGGGCTCTGTGCTTTCTTTCGTTCTGAACAAGTGTTAGTGTTTTCTGCACAAAAGCGATTCTGCGAAGCAATGTGAACACTTCTGCTTCCCAGGCACAGAGAAGGTGCTAGCAGGGAATTCTCTGCCTGCCTTTCCCCAGTGCTCTGCAAGCTCTCCAGGACAACATAAAATCTGGGGCTCTGTGCTTTCTTTCGTTCTGAACAAGTGTTACTGTTTTCTGCACAAAAGCGATTCTGCGAAGCAATGTGAACACTTCTGCTTCCCAGGCACAGAGAAGGTGCTAGCAGGGAATTCTCTGCCTGCCTTTCCCCAGTGCTCTGCAAGCTCTCCAGGACAACATAAAATCTGGGGCTCATGCTTTCTTTCGTTCTGAACAAGTGTTAGTGTTTTCTGCACAAAAGATATTCTGCTAAGCAATGTGAACAGGCACAGAGAAGATGCTAGCAGGGAATTCTCTGCCTGCCTTTCCCCAGTGCTCTGCAAGCTCTCCAGGACAACAGCAAATCTGGGGCTCTGTGCTTTCTTTCGTTCTGAACAAGTGTTACTGTTTTCTGCACAAAAGCGATTCTGCGAAGCAATGTGAACACTTCTGCTTCCCACGCACAGGGAAGGTGCTAGCAGGGAATTCTCTGCCTGCCTTTCCCCAGTGCTCTGCAAGCTCTCCAGGACAACAGCAATTCTGGGGCTCTGTGCTTCCTTTCGTTCTGAACAAGTGTTACTGTTTTCTGCACAAAAGCGATTCTGCGAAGCAATGTGAAGACTTCTGCTTCCCAGGCACAGAGAAGGTGCTAGCAGGGAATTCTCTGCCTGCCTTTCCCCAGTGCTCTGCAAGCTCTCCAGGACAACATGAAATCTGCGGCTCTGTGCTTTCTTTCGTTCTGAACAAGTGTTTCTGTTTTCTGCACAAAAGCGATTCTGCGAAGCAATGTGAACAGGCACAGAGAAGGTGCTAGCAGGGAATTCTCTGCCTGCCTTTCCCCAGTGCTCTGCAAGCTCTCCAGGACAACATAAAATCTGGGGCTCTGTGCTTTCTTTCGTTCTGAACAAGTGTTAGTGTTTTCTGCACAAAAGCGATTCTGCAAAGCAATGTGAACAGGCACAGAGAAGGTGCTAGCAGGGAATTCTCTGCCTTCCTTTCCCCAGTGCTCTGCAAGCTCTCCAGGACAACAGCAAATCTGGGGCTCTGTGCTTTCTTTCGTTCTGAACAAGTGTTAGTGTTTTCTGCACAAAAGCGATTCTGCCAAGCAATGTGAACACTTCTGCTTCCCAGGCACAGAGAAGGTGCTAGCAGGGAATTCTCTGCCTGCCTTTCCCCAGTGCTCTGCAAGCTCTCCAGGACAACATAAAATCTGGGGCTCTGTGCTTCCTTTCGTTCTGAACAAGTGTTAATGTTTTCTGCACAAAAGCGATTCTGCGAAGCAATGTGAACACTTCTGCTTCCCAGGCACAGAGAAGGTGCTAGCAGGGAATTCTCTGCCTGCCTTTCCCCAGTGCTCTGCAAGCTCTCCAGGACAACATAAAATCTGGGGCTCTGTGCTTTCTTTCGTTCTGAACAAGTGTTACTGTTTTCTGCACAAAAGCGATTCTGCGAAGCAATGTGAACAGGCACAGAGAAGGTGCTAGCAGGCAATTCTCTGCCTGCTTTTCTCCAGTGCTCTGCAAGCTCTCCAGGACAACATAAAATCTGGGGCTCTGTGCTTTCTTTCGTTCTGAACAAGTGTTAGTGTTTTCTGCACAAAAGCGATTCTGCGAAGCAATGTGAACACTTCTGCTTCCCAGGCACAGAGAAGGTGCTAGCAGGGAATTCTCTGCCTGCCTTTCCCCAGTGCTCTGCAAGCTCTCCAGGACAACAGCAAATCTGGGGCTCTGTGCTTCCTTTCGTTCTGAACAAGTGTTAGTGTTTTCTGCACAAAAGCGATTCTGCGAAGCAATGTGAACAGGCACAGAGAAGGTGCTAGCAGGGAATTCTCTGCCTGCCTTTCCCCAGTGCTCTGCAAGCTCTCCAGGACAACATAAAATCTGGGGCTCTGTGCTTTCTTTCGTTCTGAACAAGTGTTACTGTTTTCTGCACAAAAGCGATTCTGCGAAGCAATGTGAACACTTCTGCTTCCCAAGCACAGAGAAGGTGGTAGCAGGGAATTCTCTGCCTGCCTTTCCCCAGTGCTCTGCAAGCTCTCCAGGACAACAACAAATCTGGGGCTCTGTGCTTCCTTTCGTTCTGAACAAGTGTTACTGTTTTCTGCACGAAAGCGATTCTGCCAAACAATGTGAACACTTCTGCTTCCCAGGCACAGAGAAGGTGCTAGCAGGGAATTCTCTGCCTGCCTTTCCCCAGTGCTCTGCAAGCTCTCCAGGACAACAGCAAATCTGGGGCTCTGTGCTTTCTTTCGTTCTGAACAAGTGTTACTGTTTTCTGCACAAAAGCGATTCTGCGAAGCAATGTGAACAGGCACAGAGAAGGTGCTAGCAGGGAATTCTCTGCCTGCCTTTCCCCAGTGCTCTGCAAGCTCTCCAGGACAACAGAAAATCTGGGGCTCATGCTTTCTTTCGTTCTGAACAAGTGTTAGTGTTTTCTGCACAAAAGCGATTCTGCGAAGCAATGTGAACAGGCACAGAGAAGGTGCTAGCAGGGAATTCTCTGCCTGCCTTTCCCCAGGGCTCTGCAAGCTCTCCAGGACAAAATAAAATCTGGGGCTCTGTGCTTTCTTTCGTTCTGAACAAGTGTTAGTGTTTTCTGCACAAAAGCGATTCTGCCAAGCAATGTGAACAGGCACAGAGAAGGTGCTAGCAGGGAATTCTCTGCCTGCCTTTCCCCAGTGCTCTGCAAGCTCTCCAGGACAACATAAAATCTGGGGCTCTGTGCTTTCTTTCGTTCTGAACAAGTGTTACTGTTTTCTGCACAAAAGCGATTCTGCGAAGCAATGTGAACACTTCTGCTTCCCAGGCACAGAGAAGGTGCTAGCAGGGAATTCTCTGCCTGCCTTTCCCCAGTGCTCTGCAAGCTCTCCAGGACAACAGCAATTCTGGGGCTCTGTGCTTTCTTTCGTTCTGAACAAGTGTTACTGTTTTCTGCACAAAAGCGATTCTGCGAAGCAATGTGAACACTTCTGCTTCCCAGGCACAGAGAAGGTGCTAGCAGGGAATTCTCTGCCTGCCTTTCCCCAGTGCTCTGCAAGCTCTCCAGGACAACATAAAATCTGGGGCTCTGTGCTTTCTTTCGTTCTGAACAAGTGTTAGTGTTTTCAGCACAAAAGCGATTCTGCGAAGCAATGTGAACGCTTCTGCTTCCCAGGCACAGAGAAGGTGCTAGCAGGGAATTCTCTGCCTGCCTTTCCCCAGTGCTCTGCAAGCTCTCCAGGACAACAGCAAATCTGGGGCTCTGTGCTTTCTTTCGTTCTGAACAAGTGTTACTGTTTTCTGCACAAAAGCGATTCTGCGAAGCAATGTGAACACTTCTGCTTCCCAGGCACAGAGAAGGTGCTAGCAGGGAATTCTCTGCCTGCCTTTCCCCAGTGCTCTGCAAGCTCTCCAGGACAACATAAAATCTGGGGCTCTGTGCTTTCTTTCGTTCTGAACAAGTGTTAGTGTTTTCTGCACAAAAGCGATTCTGCGAAGCAATGTGAACACTTCTGCGTCCCAGGCACAGAGAAGGTGCTAGCAGGGAATTCTCTGCCTGCCTTTCCCCAGTGCTCTGCAAGCTCTCCAGGACAACAGCAATTCTGGGGCTCTGTGCTTTCTTTCGTTCTGAACAAGTGTTAATGTTTTCTGCACAAAAGCGATTCTGCGAAGCAATGTGAACACTTCTGCTTCCCAGGCACAGAGAAGGTGCTAGCAGGGAATTCTCTGCCTGCCTTTCCCCAGTGCTCTGCAAGCTCTCCAGGACAACAGCAAATCTGGGGCTCTGTGCTTTCTTTCGTTCTGAACAAGTGTTACTGTTTTCTGCACAAAAGCGATTCTGCGAAGCAATGTGAACACTTCTGCTTCCCAGGCACAGAGAAGGTGCTAGCAGGGAATTCTCTGCCTGCCTTTCCCCAGTGCTCTGCAAGCTCTCCAGGACAACAGCAAATCTGGGGCTCTGTGCTTTCTTTCGTTCTGAACAAGTGTTACTGTTTTCTGCACAAAAGCGATTCTGCGAAGCAATGTGAACACTTCTGCTTCCCAGGCACAGAGAAGGTGCTAGCAGGGAATTCTCTGCCTGCCTTTCCCCAGTGCTCTGCAAGCTCTCCAGGACAACAGAAAATCTGGGGCTCTGTGCTTTCTTTCGTTCTGAACAAGTGTTACTGTTTTCTGCACAAAAGCGATTCTGCGAAGCAATGTGAACACTTCTGCTTCCCAGGCACAGAGAAGGTGCTAGCAGGGAATTCTCTGCCTGCCTTTCCCCAGTGCTCTGCAAGCTCTCCAGGACAACAGCAAATCTGGGGCTCTGTGCTTTCTTTCGTTCTGAACAAGTGTTACTGTTTTCTGCACAAAAGCGATTCTGCGAAGCAATGTGAACACTTCTGCTTCCCAGGCACAGAGAAGGTGCTAGCAGGGAATTCTCTGCCTGCCTTTCCCCAGTGCTCTGCAAGCTCTCCAGGACAACATAAAATCTGGGGCTCTGTGCTTTCTTTCGTTCTGAACAAGTGTTAGTGTTTTCTGCACAAAAGCGATTCTGCGAAGCAATGTGAACACTTCTGCGTCCCAGGCACAGAGAAGGTGCTAGCAGGGAATTCTCTGCCTGCCTTTCCCCAGTGCTCTGCAAGCTCTCCAGGACAACAGAAAATCTGGGGCTCTGTGCTTTCTTTCGTTCTGAACAAGTGTTAGTGTTTTCAGCACAAAAGCGATTCTGCGAAGCAATGTGAACGCTTCTGCTTCCCAGGCACAGAGAAGGTGCTAGCAGGGAATTCTCTGCCTGCCTTTCCCCAGTGCTCTGCAAGCTCTCCAGGACAACAGCAAATCTGGGGCTCTGTGCTTTCTTTCGTTCTGAACAAGTGTTACTGTTTTCTGCACAAAAGCGATTCTGCGAAGCAATGTGAACACTTCTGCTTCCCAGGCACAGAGAAGGTGCTAGCAGGGAATTCTCTGCCTGCCTTTCCCCAGTGCTCTGCAAGCTCTCTAGGACAACATAGAATCTGGGGCTCTGTGCTTCCTTTCGTTCTGAACAAGTGTTAGTGTTTTCTGCACAAAAGCGATTCTGCGAAGCAATGTGAACACTTCTGCTTCCCAGGCACAGAGAAGGTGCTAGCAGGGAATTCTCTGCCTGCCTTTCCCCAGTGCTCTGCAAGCTCTCCAGGACAACAGCAAATCTGGGGCTCTGTGCTTTCTTTCGTTCTGAACAAGTGTTAGTGTTTTCTGCACAAAAGCGATTCTGCGAAGCAATGTGAACACTTCTGCTTCCCAGGCACAGAGAAGGTGCTAGCAGGGAATTCTCTGCCTGCCTTTCCCCAGTGCTCTGCAAGCTCTCCAGGACAACATAAAATCTGGGGCTCTGTGCTTTCTTTCGTTCTGAACAAGTGTTACTGTTTTCTGCACAAAAGCGATTCTGCGAAGCAATGTGAACACTTCTGCTTCCCAGGCACAGAGAAGGTGCTAGCAGGGAATTCTCTGCCTGCCTTTCCCCAGTGCTCTGCAAGCTCTCCAGGACAACATAAAATCTGGGGCTCATGCTTTCTTTCGTTCTGAACAAGTGTTAGTGTTTTCTGCACAAAAGATATTCTGCCAAGCAATGTGAACAGACACAGAGAAGATGCTAGCAGGGAATTCTCTGCCTGCCTTTCCCCAGTGCTCTGCAAGCTCTCCAGGACAACAGCAAATCTGGGGCTCTGTGCTTTCTTTCGTTCTGAACAAGTGTTACTGTTTTCTGCACAAAAGCGATTCTGCGAAGCAATGTGAACACTTCTGCTTCCCACGCACAGGGAAGGTGCTAGCAGGGAATTCTCTGCCTGCCTTTCCCCAGTGCTCTGCAAGCTCTCCAGGACAACATAGAATCTGGGGCTCTGTGCTTCCTTTCGTTCTGAACAAGTGTTACTGTTTTCTGCACAAAAGCGATTCTGCGAAGCAATGTGAAGACTTCTGCTTCCCAGGCACAGAGAAGGTGCTAGCAGGGAATTCTCTGCCTGCCTTTCCCCAGTGCTCTGCAAGCTCTCCAGGACAACATGAAATCTGCGGCTCTGTGCTTTCTTTCGTTCTGAACAAGTGTTTCTGTTTTCTGCACAAAAGCGATTCTGCGAAGCAATGTGAACAGGCACAGAGAAGGTGCTAGCAGGGAATTCTCTGCCTGCCTTTCCCCAGTGCTCTGCAAGCTCTCCAGGACAACATAAAATCTGGGGCTCTGTGCTTTCTTTCGTTCTGAACAAGTGTTAGTGTTTTCTGCACAAAAGCGATTCTGCAAAGCAATGTGAACAGGCACAGAGAAGGTGCTAGCAGGGAATTCTCTGCCTGCCTTTCCCCAGTGCTCTGCAAGCTCTCCAGGACAACAGCAAATCTGGGGCTCTGTGCTTCCTTTCGTTCTGAACAAGTGTTAATGTTTTCTGCACAAAAGCGATTCTGCGAAGCAATGTGAACACTTCTGCTTCCCAGGCACAGAGAAGGTGCTAGCAGGGAATTCTCTGCCTGCTTTTCTCCAGTGCTCTCAAGCTCTCCAGGACAACATAAAGTCTGGGGCTCTGTGCTTTCTTTCGTTCTGAACAAGTGTTACTGTTTTCTGCACAAAAGCGATTCTGCCAAGCAATGTGAACACTTCTGCTTCCCAGGCACAGAGAAGGTGCTAGCAGGGAATTCTCTGCCTGCATTTCCCCAGTGCTCTGCAAGCTCTCCAGGACAACATAAAATCTGGGGCTCTGTGCTTGCTTTCGTTCTGAACAAGTGTTACTGTTTTCTGCACAAAAGCGATTCTGCAAAGCAATGTGAACAGGCACAGAGAAGGTGCTAGCAGGGAATTCTCTGCCTGCCTTTCCCCAGTGCTCTGCAAGCTCTCCAGGACAACAGCAAATCTGGGGCTCTGTGCTTTCTTTCGTTCTGAACAAGTGTTACTGTTTTCTGCACAGAAGCGATTCTGCGAAGCAATGTGAACACTTCTGCTTCCCAGGCACAGAGAAGGTGCTAGCAGGGAATTCTCTGCCTGCTTTTCCCCAGTGCTCTGCAAGCTCTCCAGCACAACATAAAATCTGGGGTTCTGTGCTTTCTTTTGTTCTGAACAAGTGTTACTGTTTTCTGCACAAAAGCGATTCTGCCAAGCAATGTGAACACTTCTGCTTCCCAGGCACAGAGAAGGTGCTAGCAGGGAATTCTCTGCCTGCTTTTCCCCAGTGCTCTGCAAGCTCTCCAGGACAACAGCAAATCTGGGGCTCTGTGCTTTCTTTCGTTCTGAACAAGTGTTACTGTTTTCTGCACAAAAGCGATTCTGCGCAGCAATGTGAACAGGCACAGAAAAGGTGCTAGCAGGGAATTCTCTGCCTGCCTTTCCCCAGTGCTCTGCAAGCTCTCCAGGACAATATAAAATCTGGGGCTCTGTGCTTTCTTTTGTTCTGAACAAGTGTTAGTGTTTTCTGCACAAAAGTGATTCTGCGAAGCAATGTGAACAGGCACAGAGAAGGTGCTAGCAGGGAATTCTCTGCCTGCCTTTCCCCAGTGCTCTGCAAGCTCTCCAGGACAACAGCAAATCTGGGGCTCTGTGCTTTCTTTCGTTCTGAACAAGTGTTAGTGTTTTCTGCACAAAAGCGATTCTGCCAAGCAATGTGAACAGGCACAGAGAAGGTGCTAGCAGGGAATTCTCTGCCTGCCTTTCCCCAGTGCTCTGCAAGCTCTCCAGGACAACATAAAATCTGGGGCTCTGTGCTTTCTTTCGTTCTGAACAAGTGTTTCTGTTTTCTGCACAAAAGCGATTCTGCGAAGCAATGTGAACACTTCTGCTTCCCAGGCACAGAGAAGGTGCTAGCAGGGAATTCTCTGCCTGCCTTTCCCCAGTGCTCTGCAAGCTCTCCAGGACAACATAAAATCTGGGGCTCTGTGCTTTCTTTCGTTCTGAACAAGTGTTAGTGTTTTCTGCACAAAAGCGATTCTGCGAAGCAATGTGAACACTTCTGCTTCCCACGCACAGGGAAGGTGCTAGCAGGGAATTCTCTGCCTGCCTTTCCCCAGTGCTCTGCAAGCTCTCCAGGACAACATAGAATCTGGGGCTCTGTGCTTCCTTTCGTTCTGAACAAGTGTTAGTGTTTTCTGCACAAAAGCGATTCTGCGAAGCAATGTGAACACTTCTGCTTCCCAGGCACAGAGAAGGTGCTAGCAGGGAATTCTCTGCCTGCCTTTCCCCAGTGCTCTGCAAGCTCTCCAGGATAACATGAAATCTGGGGCTCTGTGCTTTCTTTTGTTCTGAACAAGTGTTAGTGTTTTCTGCACAAAAGCGATTCTGCGAAGCAATGTGAACACTTCTGCTTCCCAGGCACAGAGAAGGTGCTACCAGGGAATTCTCTGCCTGCCTTTCCCCAGTGCTCTGCAAGCTCTCCAGGACAACAGCAATTCTGGGGCTCTGTGCTTTCTTTCGTTCTGAACAAGTGTTACTGTTTTCTGCACAAAAGCGATTCTGCGAAGCAATGTGAACACTTCTGCTTCCCAGGCACAGAGAAGGTGCTAGCAGGGAATTCTCTGCCTGCCTTTCCCCAGGGCTCTGCAAGCTCTCCAGGACAACAGCAAATCTGGGGCTCTGTGCTTTCTTTCGTTCTGAACAAGTGTTAGTGTTTTCTGCACAAAAGCGATTCTGCGAAGCAATGTGAACAGGCACAGAGAAGGTGCTAGCAGGGAATTCTCTGCCTGCCTTTCCCCAGTGCTCTGCAAGCTCTCCAGGACAACAGCAAATCTGGGGCTCTGTGCTTTCTTTCGTTCTGAACAAGTGTTAGTGTTTTCTGCACAAAAGCGATTCTGCAAAGCAATGTGAACAGGCACAGAGAAGGTGCTAGCAGGGAATTCTCTGCCTGCCTTTCCCCAGTGCTCTGCAAGCTCTCCAGGACAACATAAAATCTGGGGCTCTGTGCTTTCTTTCGTTCTGAACAAGTGTTACTGTTTTCTGCACAAAAGCGATTCTGCGAAGCAATGTGAACACTTCTGCTTCCCAGGCACAGAGAAGGTGCTAGCAGGGAATTCTCTGCCTGCCTTTCCCCAGTGCTCTGCAAGCTCTCCAGGACAACAGCAAATCTGGGGCTCTGTGCTTTCTTTCGTTCTGAACAAGTGTTACTGTTTTCTGCACAAAAGCGATTCTGCGAAGCAATGTGAACACCTCTGCTTCCCAGGCACAGAGAAGGTGCTAGCAGGGAATTCTCTGCCTGCCTTTCCCCAGTGCTCTGCAAGCTCTCCAGGACAACATAAAAACTGGGGCTCTGTGCTTCCTTTCGTTCTGAACAAGTGTTAGTGTTTTCTGCACAAAAGCGATTCTGCGAAGCAATGTGAACAGGCACAGAGAAGGTGCTAGCAGGGAATTCTCTGCCTGCTTTTCCCCAGTGCTCTGCAAGCTCTCCAGGACAACAGAAAATCTGGGGCTCTGTGCTTTCTTTCGTTCTGAACAAGTGTTACTGTTTTCTGCACAAAAGCGATTCTGCGCAGCAATGTGAACAGGCACAGAAAAGGTGCTAGCAGGGAATTCTCTGCCTGCCTTTCCCCAGTGCTCTGCAAGCTCTCCAGGACAATATAAAATCTGGGGCTCTGTGCTTTCTTTTGTTCTGAACAAGTGTTAGTGTTTTCTGCACAAAAGTGATTCTGCGAAGCAATGTGAACAGGCACAGAGAAGGTGCTAGCAGGGAATTCTCTGCCTGCCTTTCCCCAGTGCTCTGCAAGCTCTCCAGGACAACAGCAAATCTGGGGCTCTGTGCTTTCTTTCGTTCTGAACAAGTGTTAGTGTTTTCTGCACAAAAGCGATTCTGCCAAGCAATGTGAACAGGCACAGAGAAGGTGCTAGCAGGGAATTCTCTGCCTGCCTTTCCCCAGTGCTCTGCAAGCTCTCCAGGACAACATAAAATCTGGGGCTCTGTGCTTTCTTTCGTTCTGAACAAGTGTTTCTGTTTTCTGCACAAAAGCGATTCTGCGAAGCAATGTGAACACTTCTGCTTCCCAGGCACAGAGAAGGTGCTAGCAGGGAATTCTCTGCCTGCCTTTCCCCAGTGCTCTGCAAGCTCTCCAGGACAACATAAAATCTGGGGCTCTGTGCTTTCTTTCGTTCTGAACAAGTGTTACTGTTTTCTGCACAAAAGCGATTCTGCGAAGCAATGTGAACACTTCTGCTTCCCAGGCACAGAGAAGGTGCTAGCAGGGAATTCTCTGCCTGCCTTTCCCCAGTGCTCTGCAAGCTCTCCAGGACAACATAAAATCTGGGGCTCTGTGCTTTCTTTCGTTCTGAACAAGTGTTTCTGTTTTCTGCACAAAAGCGATTCTGCGAAGCAATGTGAACACTTCTGCTTCCCAGGCACAGAGAAGGTGCTAGCAGGGAATTCTCTGCCTGCCTTTCCCCAGTGCTCTGCAAGCTCTCCAGGACAACAGCAAATCTGGGGCTCTGTGCTTTCTTTCGTTCTGAACAAGTGTTAGTGTTTTCTGCACAAAAGCGATTCTGCGAAGCAATGTGAACAGGCACAGAGAAGGTGCTAGCAGGGAATTCTCTGCCTGCCTTTCCCCAGTGCTCTGCAAGCTCTCCAGGACAACAGCAAATCTGGGGCTCTGTGCTTTCTTTCGTTCTGAACAAGTGTTAGTGTTTTCTGCACAAAAGCGAATCTGCAAAGCAATGTGAACAGGCACAGAGAAGGTGCTAGCAGGGAATTCTCTGCCTGCCTTTCCCCAGTGCTCTGCAAGCTCTCCAGGACAACATAAAATCTGGGGCTCTGTGCTTTCTTTCGTTCTGAACAAGTGTTACTGTTTTCTGCACAAAAG
The DNA here is from genome assembly GCF_047716275.1 of Strix uralensis. Lineage (NCBI taxonomy): Eukaryota > Metazoa > Chordata > Aves > Strigiformes > Strigidae > Strix > Strix uralensis. The sequence continues at coordinate 1,533,939 of NW_027436716.1, read as the reverse complement.
CGATTCTGCGAAGCAATGTGAACACTTCTGCTTCCCAGGCACAGAGAAGGTGCTAGCAGGGAATTCTCTGCCTGCCTTTCCCCAGTGCTCTGCAAGCTCTCCAGGACAACAGCAAATCTGGGGCTCTGTGCTTTCTTTCGTTCTGAACAAGTGTTACTGTTTTCTGCACAAAAGCGATTCTGCGAAGCAATGTGAACACCTCTGCTTCCCAGGCACAGAGAAGGTGCTAGCAGGGAATTCTCTGCCTGCTTTTCCCCAGTGCTCTGCAAGCTCTCCAGGACAACATAAAAACTGGGGCTCTGTGCTTCCTTTCGTTCTGAACAAGTGTTAGTGTTTTCTGCACAAAAGCGATTCTGCGAAGCAATGTGAACAGGCACAGAGAAGGTGCTAGCAGGGAATTCTCTGCCTGCCTTTCCCCAGTGCTCTGCAAGCTCTCCAGGACAACATAAAATCTGGGGCTCTGTGCTTGCTTTCGTTCTGAACAAGTGTTACTGTTTTCTGCACAAAAGCGATTCTGCCAAGCAATGTGAACCGGCACAGAGAAGGTGCTAGCAGGGAATTCTCTGCCTGCCTTTCCCCAGTGCTCTGCAAGCTCTCCAGGACAACATAAAATCTGGGGCTCATGCTTTCTTTCGTTCTGGACAAGTGTTAGTGTTTTCTGCACAAAAGCGATTCTGCGAAGCAATGTGAACACTTCTGCTTCCCAGGCACAGAGAAGGTGCTAGCAGGGAATTCTCTGCCTGCCTTTCCCCAGTGCTCTGCAAGCTCTCCAGGACAACATAAAATCTGGGGCTCTGTGCTTTCTTTCGTTCTGAACAAGTGTTAGTGTTTTCAGCACAAAAGCGATTCTGCGAAGCAATGTGAACACTTCTGCTTCCCAGGCACAGAGAAGGTGCTAGCAGGGAATTCTCTGCCTGCCTTTCCCCAGTGCTCTGCAAGCTCTCTAGGACAACATAGAATCTGGGGCTCTGTGCTTCCTTTCGTTCTGAACAAGTGTTAGTGTTTTCAGCACAAAAGCGATTCTGCGAAGCAATGTGAACACTTCTGCTTCCCAGGCACAGAGAAGGTGCTAGCAGGGAATTCTCTGCCTGCCTTTCCCCAGTGCTCTGCAAGCTCTCCAGGACAACATAAAATCTGGGGCTCTGTGCTTTCTTTCGTTCTGAACAAGTGTTAGTGTTTTCTGCACAAAAGCGATTCTGCGAAGCAATGTGAACACTTCTGCTTCCCAGGCATAGAGAAGGTGCTACCAGGGAATTCTCTGCCTGCCTTTCCCCAGTGCTCTGCAAGCTCTCCAGGACAACAACAATTCTGGGGCTCTGTGCTTTCGTTCGTTCTGAACAAGTGTTACTGTTTTCTGCACAAAAGCGATTCTGCGAAGCAATGTGAACAGGCACAGAGAAGGTGCTAGCAGGGAATTCTCTGCCTGCCTTTCCCCAGTGCTCTGCAAGCTCTCCAGGACAACAGCAAATCTGGGGCTCTGTGCTTTCTTTCGTTCTGAACAAGTGTTACTGTTTTCTGCACAAAAGCGATTCTGCGAAGCAATGTGAACACTTCTGCGTCCCAGGCACAGAGAAGGTGCTAGCAGGGAATTCTCTGCCTGCCTTTCCCCAGTGCTCTGCAAGCTCTCCAGGACAACATAAAATCTGGGGCTCTGTGCTTTCTTTCGTTCTGAACAAGTGTTAGTGTTTTCTGCACAAAAGCGATTCTGCGAAGCAATGTGAACACTTCTGCGTCCCAGGCACAGAGAAGGTGCTAGCAGGGAATTCTCTGCCTGCCTTTCCCCAGTGCTCTGCAAGCTCTCCAGGACAACAGCAATTCTGGGGCTCTGTGCTTTCTTTCGTTCTGAACAAGTGTTAATGTTTTCTGCACAAAAGCGATTCTGCGAAGCAATGTGAACACTTCTGCTTCCCAGGCACAGAGAAGGTGCTAGCAGGGAATTCTCTGCCTGCCTTTCCCCAGTGCTCTGCAAGCTCTCCAGGACAACAGCAAATCTGGGGCTCTGTGCTTTCTTTCGTTCTGAACAAGTGTTACTGTTTTCTGCACAAAAGCGATTCTCCGAAGCAATGTGAACACTTCTGCTTCCCAGGCACAGAGAAGGTGCTAGCAGGGAATTCTCTGCCTGCCTTTCCCCAGTGCTCTGCAAGCTCTCCAGGACAACAGAAAATCTGGGGCTCTGTGCTTTCTTTCGTTCTGAACAAGTGTTACTGTTTTCTGCACAAAAGCGATTCTGCGAAGCAATGTGAACACTTCTGCTTCCCAGGCACAGAGAAGGTGCTAGCAGGGAATTCTCTGCCTGCCTTTCCCCAGTGCTCTGCAAGCTCTCTAGGACAACATAGAATCTGGGGCTCTGTGCTTCCTTTCGTTCTGAACAAGTGTTAGTGTTTTCTGCACAAAAGCGATTCTGCGAAGCAATGTGAACACTTCTGCTTCCCAGGCACAGAGAAGGTGCTAGCAGGGAATTCTCTGCCTGCTTTTCCCCAGGGCTCTGCAAGCTCTCCAGGACAACATAAAATCTGGGGCTCTGTGCTTTCTTTCGTTCTGAACAAGTGTTAGTGTTTTCTGCACAAAAGCGATTCTGCGAAGCAATGTGAACAGGCACAGAGAAGGTGCTAGCAGGGAATTCTCTGCCTGCCTTTCCCCAGTGCTCTGCAAGCTCTCCAGGACAACAGCAAATCTGGGGCTCTGTGCTTTCTTTCGTTCTGAACAAGTGTTACTGTTTTCTGCACAAAAGCGATTCTGCGAAGCAATGTGAACACTTCTGCTTCCCAGGCACAGAGAAGGTGCTAGCAGGGAATTCTCTGCCTGCCTTTCCCCAGTGCTCTGCAAGCTCTCCAGGACAACAGCAATTCTGGGGCTCTGTGCTTTCTTTCGTTCTGAACAAGTGTTACTGTTTTCTGCACAAAAGCGATTCTGCGAAGCAATGTGAACACTTCTGCTTCCCAGGCACAGAGAAGGTGCTAGCAGGGAATTCTCTGCCTGCCTTTCCCCAGTGCTCTGCAAGCTCTCCAGGACAACAACAATTCTGGGGCTCTGTGCTTTCTTTCGTTCTGAACAAGTGTTAGTGTTTTCTGCACAAAAGCGATTCTGCGAAGCAATGTGAACAGGCACAGAGAAGGTGCTAGCAGGGAATTCTCTGCCTGCCTTTCCCCAGTGCTCTGCAAGCTCTCCAGGACAACAGAAAATCTGGGGCTCTGTGCTTTCTTTCGTTCTGAACAAGTGTTAGTGTTTTCTGCACAAAAGCGATTCTGCGAAGCAATGTGAACAGGCACAGAGAAGGTGCTAGCAGGGAATTCTCTGCCTGCCTTTCCCCAGTGCTCTGCAAGCTCTCCAGGACAACATAAAATCTGGGGCTCTGTGCTTTCTTTTGTTCTGAACAAGTGTTAGTGTTTTCTGCACAAAAGCGATTCTGCGAAGCAATGTGAACACTTCTGCTTCCCAGGCACAGAGAAGGTGCTAGCAGGGAATTCTCTGCCTGCCTTTCCCCAGTGCTCTGCAAGCTCTCCAGGACAACAGAAAATCTGGGGCTCTGTGCTTTCTTTCGTTCTGAACAAGTGTTACTGTTTTCTGCACAAAAGCGATTCTCCGAAGCAATGTGAACACTTCTGCTTCCCAGGCACAGAGAAGGTGCTAGCAGGGAATTCTCTGCCTGCCTTTCCCCAGTGCTCTGCAAGCTCTCCAGGACAACAACAAATCTGGGGCTCTGTGCTTCCTTTCGTTCTGAACAAGTGTTACTGTTTTCTGCACAAAAGCGATTCTGCGAAGCAATGTGAACACTTCTGCTTCCCAGGCACAGAGAAGGTGCTAGCAGGGAATTCTCTGCCTGCCTTTCCCCAGTGCTCTGCAAGCTCTCCAGGACAACATAAAATCTGGGGCTCTGTGCTTTCTTTCGTTCTGAACAAGTGTTAGTGTTTTCAGCACAAAAGCGATTCTGCGAAGCAATGTGAACAGGCACAGAGAAGGTGCTAGCAGGAAATTCTCTGCCTGCCTTTCCCCAGTGCTCTGAAAGCTCTCCAGGACAACATAAAATCTGGGGCTCTGTGCTTGCTTTCGTTCTGAACAAGTGTTACTGTTTTCTGCACAAAAGCGATTCTGCGAAGCAATGTGAACACTTCTGCTTCCCAGGCACAGAGAAGGTGCTAGCAGGGAATTCTCTGCCTGCCTTTCCCCAGTGCTCTGCAAGCTCTCCAGGACAACAGAAAATCTGGGGCTCTGTGCTTTCTTTCGTTCTGAACAAGTGTTACTGTTTTCTGCACAAAAGCGATTCTGCGAAGCAATGTGAACACTTCTGCTTCCCAGGCACAGAGAAGGTGCTAGCAGGGAATTCTCTGCCTGCCTTTCCCCAGTGCTCTGCAAGCTCTCCAGGACAACATAAAATCTGCGGCTCTGTGCTTTCTTTCGTTCTGAACAAGTGTTAGTGTTTTCTGCACAAAAGCGATTCTGCGAAGCAATGTGAACACTTCTGCTTCCCAGGCACAGAGAAGGTGCTAGCAGGGAATTCTCTGCCTGCCTTTCCCCAGTGCTCTGCAAGCTCTCCAGGACAACAACAATTCTGGGGCTCTGTGCTTTCGTTCGTTCTGAACAAGTGTTACTGTTTTCTGCACAAAAGCGATTCTGCGAAGCAATGTGAACAGGCACAGAGAAGGTGCTAGCAGGGAATTCTCTGCCTGCCTTTCCCCAGTGGTCTGCAAGCTCTCCAGGACAACAGAAAATCTGGGGCTCTGTGCTTTCTTTCGTTCTGAACAAGTGTTACTGTTTTCTGCACAAAGGCGATTCTGCAAAGCAATGTGAAGAGGCACAGAGAAGGTGCTAGCAGGGAATTCTCTGCCTGCCTTTCCCCAGTGCTCTGCAAGCTCTCCAGGACAACAGCAATTCTGGGGCTCTGTGCTTTCTTTCGTTCTGAACAAGTGTTACTGTTTTCTGCACAAAAGCGATTCTGCGAAGCAATGTGAACACTTCTGCTTCCCAGGCACAGAGAAGGTGCTAGCAGGGAATTCTCTGCCTGCCTTTCCCCAGTGCTCTGCAAGCTCTCCAGGACAACATAAAATCTGGGGCTCTGTGCTTTCTTTCGTTCTGAACAAGTGTTAGTGTTTTCTGCACAAAAGCGATTCTGCGAAGCAATGTGAACACTTCTGCGTCCCAGGCACAGAGAAGGTGCTAGCAGGGAATTCTCTGCCTGCCTTTCCCCAGTGCTCTGCAAGCTCTCCAGGACAACAGCAATTCTGGGGCTCTGTGCTTTCTTTCGTTCTGAACAAGTGTTAATGTTTTCTGCACAAAAGCGATTCTCCGAAGCAATGTGAACACTTCTGCTTCCCAGGCACAGAGAAGGTGCTAGCAGGGAATTCTCTGCCTGCCTTTCCCCAGTGCTCTGCAAGCTCTCCAGGACAACAGAAAATCTGGGGCTCTGTGCTTTCTTTCGTTCTGAACAAGTGTTACTGTTTTCTGCACAAAAGCGATTCTGCGAAGCAATGTGAACACTTCTGCTTCCCAGGCACAGAGAAGGTGCTAGCAGGGAATTCTCTGCCTGCCTTTCCCCAGTGCTCTGCAAGCTCTCCAGGACAACAGCAAATCTGGGGCTCTGTGCTTTCTTTCGTTCTGAACAAGTGTTAGTGTTTTCTGCACAAAAGCGATTCTGCGAAGCAATGTGAACAGGCACAGAGAAGGTGCTAGCAGGGAATTCTCTGCCTGCCTTTCCCCAGTGCTCTGCAAGCTCTCCAGGACAACAGCAAATCTGGGGCTCTGTGCTTTCTTTCGTTCTGAACAAGTGTTAGTGTTTTCTGCACAAAAGCGATTCTGCAAAGCAATGTGAACAGGCACAGAGAAGGTGCTAGCAGGGAATTCTCTGCCTGCCTTTCCCCAGTGCTCTGCAAGCTCTCCAGGACAACATAAAATCTGGGGCTCTGTGCTTTCTTTCGTTCTGAACAAGTGTTACTGTTTTCTGCACAAAAGCGATTCTGCGAAGCAATGTGAACACTTCTGCTTCCCAGGCACAGAGAAGGTGCTAGCAGGGAATTCTCTGCCTGCCTTTCCCCAGTGCTCTGCAAGCTCTCCAGGACAACAGCAAATCTGGGGCTCTGTGCTTTCTTTCGTTCTGAACAAGTGTTACTGTTTTCTGCACAAAAGCGATTCTGCGAAGCAATGTGAACACCTCTGCTTCCCAGGCACAGAGAAGGTGCTAGCAGGGAATTCTCTGCCTGCTTTTCCCCAGTGCTCTGCAAGCTCTCCAGGACAACAGCAAATCTGGGGCTCTGTGCTTCCTTTCGTTCTGAACAAGTGTTAGTGTTTTCTGCACAAAAGCGATTCTGCGAAGCAATGTGAACCGGCACAGAGAAGGTGCTAGCAGGGAATTCTCTGCCTGCCTTTCCCCAGTGCTCTGCAAGCTCTCCAGGACAACAGAAAATCTGGGGCTCTGTGCTTTCTTTCGTTCTGAACAAGTGTTACTGTTTTCTGCACAAAAGCGATTCTGCGAATGAATGTGAACACTTCTGCTTCCCAGGCACAGAGAAGGTGCTAGCAGGGAATTCTCTGCCTGCCTTTCCCCAGTGCTCTGCAAGCTCTCCAGGACAACAGAAAATCTGGGGCTCTGTGCTTTCTTTCGTTCTGAACAAGTGTTACTGTTTTCTGCACAAAAGCGATTCTGCGAATGAATGTGAACACTTCTGCTTCCCAGGCACAGAGAAGGTGCTAGCAGGGAGTTCTCTGCCTGCCTTTCCCCAGTGCTCTGCAAGCTCTCCAGGACAACAACAATTCTGGGGCTCTGTGCTTTCTTTCGTTCTGAACAAGTGTTAGTGTTTTCTGCACAAAAGCGATTCTGCGAAGCAATGTGAACAGGCACAGAGAAGGTGCTAGCAGGGAATTCTCTGCCTGCCTTTCCCCAGTGCTCTGCAAGCTCTCCAGGACAACATAAAATCTGCGGCTCTGTGCTTTCTTTTGTTCTGAACAAGTGTTAGTGTTTTCTGCACAAAAGCGATTCTGCGAAGCAATGTGAACACTTCTGCTTCCCAGGCACAGAGAAGGTGCTAGCAGGGAATTCTCTGCCTGCCTTTCCCCAGTGCTCTGCAAGCTCTCCAGGACAACATAAAATCTGGGGCTCTGTGCTTTCTTTCGTTCTGAACAAGTGTTACTGTTTTCTGCACAAAAGCGATTCTCCGAAGCAATGTGAACACTTCTGCTTCCCAGGCACAGAGAAGGTGCTAGCAGGGAATTCTCTGCCTGCCTTTCCCCAGGGCTCTGCAAGCTCTCCAGGACAACATAAAATCTGGGGCTCTGTGCTTCCTTTCGTTCTGAACAAGTGTTACTGTTTTCTGCACAAAAGCGATTCTGCCAAACAATGTGAACACTTCTGCTTCCCAGGCACAGAGAAGGTGCTAGCAGGGAATTCTCTGCCTGCCTTTCCCCAGTGGTCTGCAAGCTCTCCAGGACAACAGCAAATCTGGGGCTCTGTGCTTTCTTTCGTTCTGAACAAGTGTTACTGTTTTCTGCACAAAAGCGATTCTGTGAAGCAATGTGAACAGGCACAGAGAAGGTGCTTGCAGGAAATTCTCTGCCTGCCTTTCCCCAGTGCTCTGAAAGCTCTCCAGGACAACATAAAATCTGGGGCTCTGTGCTTGCTTTCGTTCTGAACAAGTGTTACTGTTTTCTGCACAAAAGCGATTCTGCGAAGCAATGTGAACACTTCTGCTTCCCAGGCACAGAGAAGGTGCTAGCAGGGAATTCTCTGCCTGCCTTTCCCCAGTGCTCTGCAAGCTCTCCAGGACAACAGAAAATCTGGGGCTCTGTGCTTTCTTTCGTTCTGAACAAGTGTTACTGTTTTCTGCACAAAAGCGATTCTGCGAAGCAATGTGAACACTTCTGCTTCCCAGGCACAGAGAAGGTGCTAGCAGGGAATTCTCTGCCTGCCTTTCCCCAGTGCTCTGCAAGCTCTCCAGGACAACATAAAATCTGGGGCTCTGTGCTTTCTTTCGTTCTGAACAAGTGTTAGTGTTTTCAGCACAAAAGCGATTCTGCGAAGCAATGTGAACACTTCTGCTTCCCAGGCACAGAGAAGGTGCTAGCAGGGAATTCTCTGCCTGCCTTTCCCCAGTGCTCTGCAAGCTCTCTAGGACAACATAGAATCTGGGGCTCTGTGCTTCCTTTCGTTCTGAACAAGTGTTAGTGTTTTCTGCACAAAAGCGATTCTGCGAAGCAATGTGAACACTTCTGCTTCCCAGGCACAGAGAAGGTGCTAGCAGGGAATTCTCTGCCTGCCTTTCCCCAGTGCTCTGCAAGCTCTCCAGGACAACATAAAATCTGCGGCTCTGTGCTTTCTTTCGTTCTGAACAAGTGTTAGTGTTTTCTGCACAAAAGTGATTCTGCGAAGCAATGTGAACACTTCTGCTTCCCAGGCACAGAGAAGGTGCTAGCAGGGAATTCTCTGCCTGCCTTTCCCCAGTGCTCTGCAAGCTCTCCAGGACAACATAAAATCTGGGGCTCTGTGCTTTCGTTCGTTCTGAACAAGTGTTACTGTTTTCTGCACAAAAGCGATTCTGCGAAGCAATGTGAACAGGCACAGAGAAGGTGCTAGCAGGGAATTCTCTGCCTGCCTTTCCCCAGTGCTCTGCAAGCTCTCCAGGACAACATAAAATCTGGGGCTCTGTGCTTTCTTTCGTTCTGAACAAGTGTTAGTGTTTTCTGCACAAAGGCGATTCTGCAAAGCAATGTGAAGAGGCACAGAGAAGGTGCTAGCAGGGAATTCTCTGCCTGCCTTTCCCCAGTGCTCTGCAAGCTCTCCAGGACAACATAAAATCTGGGGCTCTGTGCTTTCTTTCGTTCTGAACAAGTGTTAGTGTTTTCTGCACAAAAGCGATTCTGCGAAGCAATGTGAACACTTCTGCGTCCCAGGCACAGAGAAGGTGCTAGCAGGGAGTTCTCTGCCTGCCTTTCCCCAGTGCTCTGCAAGCTCTCCAGGACAACAACAATTCTGGGGCTCTGTGCTTTCTTTCGTTCTGAACAAGTGTTAGTGTTTTCTGCACAAAAGCGATTCTGCGAAGCAATGTGAACAGGCACAGAGAAGGTGCTAGCAGGGAATTCTCTGCCTGCCTTTCCCCAGTGCTCTGCAAGCTCTCCAGGACAACATAAAATCTGCGGCTCTGTGCTTTCTTTTGTTCTGAACAAGTGTTAGTGTTTTCTGCACAAAAGCGATTCTGCGAAGCAATGTGAACACTTCTGCTTCCCAGGCACAGAGAAGGTGCTAGCAGGGAATTCTCTGCCTGCCTTTCCCCAGTGCTCTGCAAGCTCTCCAGGACAACATAAAATCTGGGGCTCTGTGCTTTCTTTCGTTCTGAACAAGTGTTACTGTTTTCTGCACAAAAGCGATTCTCCGAAGCAATGTGAACACTTCTGCTTCCCAGGCACAGAGAAGGTGCTAGCAGGGAATTCTCTGCCTGCCTTTCCCCAGGGCTCTGCAAGCTCTCCAGGACAACATAAAATCTGGGGCTCGGTGCTTCCTTTCGTTCTGAACAAGTGTTACTGTTTTCTGCACAAAAGCGATTCTGCCAAACAATGTGAACACTTCTGCTTCCCAGGCACAGAGAAGGTGCTAGCAGGGAATTCTCTGCCTGCCTTTCCCCAGTGGTCTGCAAGCTCTCCAGGACAACAGCAAATCTGGGGCTCTGTGCTTTCTTTCGTTCTGAACAAGTGTTACTGTTTTCTGCACAAAAGCGATTCTGTGAAGCAATGTGAACAGGCACAGAGAAGGTGCTTGCAGGAAATTCTCTGCCTGCCTTTCCCCAGTGCTCTGAAAGCTCTCCAGGACAACATAAAATCTGGGGCTCTGTGCTTGCTTTCGTTCTGAACAAGTGTTACTGTTTTCTGCACAAAAGCGATTCTGCGAAGCAATGTGAACACTTCTGCTTCCCAGGCACAGAGAAGGTGCTAGCAGGGAATTCTCTGCCTGCCTTTCCCCAGTGCTCTGCAAGCTCTCCAGGACAACAGAAAATCTGGGGCTCTGTGCTTTCTTTCGTTCTGAACAAGTGTTACTGTTTTCTGCACAAAAGCGATTCTGCGAAGCAATGTGAACACTTCTGCTTCCCAGGCACAGAGAAGGTGCTAGCAGGGAATTCTCTGCCTGCCTTTCCCCAGTGCTCTGCAAGCTCTCCAGGACAACATAAAATCTGGGGCTCTGTGCTTTCTTTCGTTCTGAACAAGTGTTAGTGTTTTCAGCACAAAAGCGATTCTGCGAAGCAATGTGAACACTTCTGCTTCCCAGGCACAGAGAAGGTGCTAGCAGGGAATTCTCTGCCTGCCTTTCCCCAGTGCTCTGCAAGCTCTCTAGGACAACATAGAATCTGGGGCTCTGTGCTTCCTTTCGTTCTGAACAAGTGTTAGTGTTTTCTGCACAAAAGCGATTCTGCGAAGCAATGTGAACACTTCTGCTTCCCAGGCACAGAGAAGGTGCTAGCAGGGAATTCTCTGCCTGCCTTTCCCCAGTGCTCTGCAAGCTCTCCAGGACAACATAAAATCTGCGGCTCTGTGCTTTCTTTCGTTCTGAACAAGTGTTAGTGTTTTCTGCACAAAAGTGATTCTGCGAAGCAATGTGAACACTTCTGCTTCCCAGGCACAGAGAAGGTGCTAGCAGGGAATTCTCTGCCTGCCTTTCCCCAGTGCTCTGCAAGCTCTCCAGGACAACATAAAATCTGGGGCTCTGTGCTTTCGTTCGTTCTGAACAAGTGTTACTGTTTTCTGCACAAAAGCGATTCTGCGAAGCAATGTGAACAGGCACAGAGAAGGTGCTAGCAGGGAATTCTCTGCCTGCCTTTCCCCAGTGCTCTGCAAGCTCTCCAGGACAACATAAAATCTGGGGCTCTGTGCTTTCTTTCGTTCTGAACAAGTGTTAGTGTTTTCTGCACAAAGGCGATTCTGCAAAGCAATGTGAAGAGGCACAGAGAAGGTGCTAGCAGGGAATTCTCTGCCTGCCTTTCCCCAGTGCTCTGCAAGCTCTCCAGGACAACATAAAATCTGGGGCTCTGTGCTTTCTTTCGTTCTGAACAAGTGTTAGTGTTTTCTGCACAAAAGCGATTCTGCGAAGCAATGTGAACACTTCTGCGTCCCAGGCACAGAGAAGGTGCTAGCAGGGAATTCTCTGCCTGCCTTTCCCCAGTGCTCTGCAAGCTCTCCAGGACAACATAAAATCTGGGGCTCTGTGCTTTCTTTCGTTCTGAACAAGTGTTAATGTTTTCTGCACAAAAGCGATTCTGCGAAGCAATGTGAACACTTCTGCTTCCCAGGCACAGAGAAGGTGCTAGCAGGGAATTCTCTGCCTGCCTTTCCCCAGTGCTCTGCAAGCTCTCCAGGACAACATAAAATCTGGGGCTCTGTGCTTTCTTTCGTTCTGAACAAGTGTTAGTGTTTTCTGCACAAAAGCGATTCTGCGAAGCAATGTGAACACTTCTGCGTCCCAGGCACAGAGAAGGTGCTAGCAGGGAATTCTCTGCCTGCCTTTCCCCAGTGCTCTGCAAGCTCTCCAGGACAACAGCAATTCTGGGGCTCTGTGCTTTCTTTCGTTCTGAACAAGTGTTACTGTTTTCTGCACAAAAGCGATTCTGCGAAGCAATGTGAACACTTCTGCTTCCCAGGCACAGAGAAGGTGCTAGCAGGGAATTCTCTGCCTGCCTTTCCCCAGTGCTCTGCAAGCTCTCCAGGACAACAGCAAATCTGGGGCTCTGTGCTTTCTTTCGTTCTGAACAAGTGTTACTGTTTTCTGCACAAAAGCGATTCTCCGAAGCAATGTGAACACTTCTGCTTCCCAGGCACAGAGAAGGTGCTAGCAGGGAATTCTCTGCCTGCCTTTCCCCAGTGCTCTGCAAGCTCTCCAGGACAACAGAAAATCTGGGGCTCTGTGCTTTCTTTCGTTCTGAACAAGTGTTACTGTTTTCTGCACAAAAGCGATTCTGCGAAGCAATGTGAACACTTCTGCTTCCCAGGCACAGAGAAGGTGCTAGCAGGGAATTCTCTGCCTGCCTTTCCCCAGTGCTCTGCAAGCTCTCTAGGACAACATAGAATCTGGGGCTCTGTGCTTCCTTTCGTTCTGAACAAGTGTTAGTGTTTTCTGCACAAAAGCGATTCTGCGAAGCAATGTGAACACTTCTGCTTCCCAGGCACAGAGAAGGTGCTAGCAGGGAATTCTCTGCCTGCCTTTCCCCAGTGCTCTGCAAGCTCTCCAGGACAACAGAAAATCTGGGGCTCTGTGCTTTCTTTCGTTCTGAACAAGTGTTAGTGTTTTCTGCACAAAAGCGATTCTGCGAAGCAATGTGAACAGGCACAGAGAAGGTGCTAGCAGGGAATTCTCTGCCTGCCTTTCCCCAGTGCTCTGCAAGCTCTCCAGGACAACAGCAAATCTGGGGCTCTGTGCTTTCTTTCGTTCTGAACAAGTGTTACTGTTTTCTGCACAAAAGCGATTCTGCGAAGCAATGTGAACACTTCTGCTTCCCAGGCACAGAGAAGGTGCTAGCAGGGAATTCTCTGCCTGCCTTTCCCCAGTGCTCTGCAAGCTCTCCAGGACAACAGCAATTCTGGGGCTCTGTGCTTTCTTTCGTTCTGAACAAGTGTTACTGTTTTCTGCACAAAAGCGATTCTGCGAAGCAATGTGAACACTTCTGCTTCCCAGGCACAGAGAAGGTGCTAGCAGGGAATTCTCTGCCTGCCTTTCCCCAGTGCTCTGCAAGCTCTCCAGGACAACAACAATTCTGGGGCTCTGTGCTTTCTTTCGTTCTGAACAAGTGTTAGTGTTTTCTGCACAAAAGCGATTCTGCGAAGCAATGTGAACAGGCACAGAGAAGGTGCTAGCAGGGAATTCTCTGCCTGCCTTTCCCCAGTGCTCTGCAAGCTCTCCAGGACAACATAAAATCTGCGGCTCTGTGCTTTCTTTTGTTCTGAACAAGTGTTAGTGTTTTCTGCACAAAAGCGATTCTGCGAAGCAATGTGAACACTTCTGCTTCCCAGGCACAGAGAAGGTGCTAGCAGGGAATTCTCTGCCTGCCTTTCCCCAGTGCTCTGCAAGCTCTCCAGGACAACAGAAAATCTGGGGCTCTGTGCTTTCTTTCGTTCTGAACAAGTGTTACTGTTTTCTGCACAAAAGCGATTCTCCGAAGCAATGTGAACACTTCTGCTTCCCAGGCACAGAGAAGGTGCTACCAGGGAATTCTCTGCCTGCCTTTCCCCAGTGCTCTGCAAGCTCTCCAGGACAACAGCAAATCTGGGGCTCTGTGCTTTCTTTCGTTCTGAACAAGTGTTACTGTTTTCTGCACAAAAGCGATTCTGCCAAGCAATGTGAACAGGCACAGAGAAGGTGCTAGCAGGGAATTCTCTGCCTGCCTTTCCCCAGTGCTCTGCAAGCTCTCCAGGACAACATAAAATCTGGGGCTCTGTGCTTTCTTTCGTTCTGAACAAGTGTTAGTGTTTTCTGCACAAAGGCGATTCTGCAAAGCAATGTGAAGAGGCACAGAGAAGGTGCTAGCAGGGAATTCTCTGCCTGCCTTTCCCCAGTGCTCTGCAAGCTCTCCAGGACAACATAAAATCTGGGGCTCTGTGCTTTCTTTCGTTCTGAACAAGTGTTAGTGTTTTCTGCACAAAAGCGATTCTGCGAAGCAATGTGAACACTTCTGCGTCCCAGGCACAGAGAAGGTGCTAGCAGGGAATTCTCTGCCTGCCTTTCCCCAGTGCTCTGCAAGCTCTCCAGGACAACATAAAATCTGGGGCTCATGCTTTCTTTCGTTCTGGACAAGTGTTAGTGTTTTCTGCACAAAAGCGATTCTGCGAAGCAATGTGAACACTTCTGCTTCCCAGGCACAGAGAAGGTGCTAGCAGGGAATTCTCTGCCTGCCTTTCCCCAGTGCTCTGCAAGCTCTCCAGGACAACAGCAAATCTGGGGCTCTGTGCTTTCTTTCGTTCTGAACAAGTGTTACTGTTTTCTGCACAAAAGCGATTCTGCGAAGCAATGTGAACACTTCTGCTTCCCAAGCACAGAGAAGGTGGTAGCAGGGAATTCTCTGCCTGCCTTTCCCCAGTGCTCTGCAAGCTCTCCAGGACAACAACAAATCTGGGGCTCTGTGCTTCCTTTCGTTCTGAACAAGTGTTACTGTTTTCTGCACAAAAGCGATTCTGCCAAACAATGTGAACACTTCTGCTTCCCAGGCACAGAGAAGGTGCTAGCAGGGAATTCTCTGCCTGCCTTTCCCCAGTGGTCTGCAAGCTCTCCAGGACAACAGCAAATCTGGGGCTCTGTGCTTTCTTTCGTTCTGAACAAGTGTTACTGTTTTCTGCACAAAAGCGATTCTGCGAAGCAATGTGAACAGGCACAGAGAAGGTGCTAGCAGGAAATTCTCTGCCTGCCTTTCCCCAGTGCTCTGAAAGCTCTCCAGGACAACATAAAATCTGGGGCTCTGTGCTTGCTTTCGTTCTGAACAAGTGTTACTGTTTTCTGCACAAAAGCGATTCTGCGAAGCAATGTGAACACTTCTGCTTCCCAGGCACAGAGAAGGTGCTAGCAGGGAATTCTCTGCCTGCCTTTCCCCAGTGCTCTGCAAGCTCTCCAGGACAACATAAAATCTGGGGCTCTGTGCTTTCTTTCGTTCTGAACAAGTGTTAGTGTTTTCAGCACAAAAGCGATTCTGCGAAGCAATGTGAACACTTCTGCTTCCCAGGCACAGAGAAGGTGCTAGCAGGGAATTCTCTGCCTGCCTTTCCCCAGTGCTCTGCAAGCTCTCTAGGACAACATAGAATCTGGGGCTCTGTGCTTCCTTTCGTTCTGAACAAGTGTTAGTGTTTTCTGCACAAAAGCGATTCTGCGAAGCAATGTGAACACTTCTGCTTCCCAGGCACAGAGAAGGTGCTAGCAGGGAATTCTCTGCCTGCCTTTCCCCAGTGCTCTGCAAGCTCTCCAGGACAACATAAAATCTGGGGCTCTGTGCTTTCTTTCGTTCTGAACAAGTGTTAGTGTTTTCTGCACAAAAGCGATTCTGCGAAGCAATGTGAACACTTCTGCTTCCCAGGCATAGAGAAGGTGCTACCAGGGAATTCTCTGCCTGCCTTTCCCCAGTGCTCTGCAAGCTCTCCAGGACAACAACAATTCTGGGGCTCTGTGCTTTCGTTCGTTCTGAAGAAGTGTTAGTGTTTTCTGCACAAAAGCGATTCTGCGAAGCAATGTGAACAGGCACAGAGAAGGTGCTAGCAGGGAATTCTCTGCCTGCCTTTCCCCAGTGCTCTGCAAGCTCTCCAGGACAACAGCAAATCTGGGGCTCTGTGCTTTCTTTCGTTCTGAACAAGTGTTACTGTTTTCTGCACAAAAGCGATTCTGCGAAGCAATGTGAACACTTCTGCTTCCCAGGCACAGAGAAGGTGCTAGCAGGGAATTCTCTGCCTGCCTTTCCCCAGTGCTCTGCAAGCTCTCCAGGACAACAGCAATTCTGGGGCTCTGTGCTTTCTTTCGTTCTGAACAAGTGTTAGTGTTTTCTGCACAAAAGCGATTCTGCGAATGAATGTGAACACTTCTGCTTCCCAGGCACAGAGAAGGTGCTAGCAGGGAGTTCTCTGCCTGCCTTTCCCCAGTGCTCTGCAAGCTCTCCAGGACAACAACAATTCTGGGGCTCTGTGCTTTCTTTCGTTCTGAACAAGTGTTAGTGTTTTCTGCACAAAAGCGATTCTGCGAAGCAATGTGAACAGGCACAGAGAAGGTGCTAGCAGGGAATTCTCTGCCTGCCTTTCCCCAGTGCTCTGCAAGCTCTCCAGGACAACATAAAATCTGCGGCTCTGTGCTTTCTTTTGTTCTGAACAAGTGTTAGTGTTTTCTGCACAAAAGCGATTCTGCGAAGCAATGTGAACACTTCTGCTTCCCAGGCACAGAGAAGGTGCTAGCAGGGAATTCTCTGCCTGCCTTTCCCCAGTGCTCTGCAAGCTCTCCAGGACAACAGCAAATCTGGGGCTCTGTGCTTTCTTTCGTTCTGAACAAGTGTTACTGTTTTCTGCACAAAAGCGATTCTGCGAAGCAATGTGAACACTTCTGCTTCCCAGGCACAGAGAAGGTGCTAGCAGGGAATTCTCTGCCTGCCTTTCCCCAGTGCTCTGCAAGCTCTCCAGGACAACAGCAATTCTGGGGCTCTGTGCTTTCTTTCGTTCTGAACAAGTGTTAGTGTTTTCTGCACAAAAGCGATTCTGCGAATGAATGTGAACACTTCTGCTTCCCAGGCACAGAGAAGGTGCTAGCAGGGAGTTCTCTGCCTGCCTTTCCCCAGTGCTCTGCAAGCTCTCCAGGACAACAACAATTCTGGGGCTCTGTGCTTTCTTTCGTTCTGAACAAGTGTTAGTGTTTTCTGCACAAAAGCGATTCTGCGAAGCAATGTGAACAGGCACAGAGAAGGTGCTAGCAGGGAATTCTCTGCCTGCCTTTCCCCAGTGCTCTGCAAGCTCTCCAGGACAACATAAAATCTGCGGCTCTGTGCTTTCTTTTGTTCTGAACAAGTGTTAGTGTTTTCTGCACAAAAGCGATTCTGCGAAGCAATGTGAACACTTCTGCTTCCCAGGCACAGAGAAGGTGCTAGCAGGGAATTCTCTGCCTGCCTTTCCCCAGTGCTCTGCAAGCTCTCCAGGACAACATAAAATCTGGGGCTCTGTGCTTTCTTTCGTTCTGAACAAGTGTTACTGTTTTCTGCACAAAAGCGATTCTCCGAAGCAATGTGAACACTTCTGCTTCCCAGGCACAGAGAAGGTGCTAGCAGGGAATTCTCTGCCTGCCTTTCCCCAGGGCTCTGCAAGCTCTCCAGGACAACATAAAATCTGGGGCTCTGTGCTTCCTTTCGTTCTGAACAAGTGTTACTGTTTTCTGCACAAAAGCGATTCTGCCAAACAATGTGAACACTTCTGCTTCCCAGGCACAGAGAAGGTGCTAGCAGGGAATTCTCTGCCTGCCTTTCCCCAGTGGTCTGCAAGCTCTCCAGGACAACAGCAAATCTGGGGCTCTGTGCTTTCTTTCGTTCTGAACAAGTGTTACTGTTTTCTGCACAAAAGCGATTCTGTGAAGCAATGTGAACAGGCACAGAGAAGGTGCTTGCAGGAAATTCTCTGCCTGCCTTTCCCCAGTGCTCTGAAAGCTCTCCAGGACAACATAAAATCTGGGGCTCTGTGCTTGCTTTCGTTCTGAACAAGTGTTACTGTTTTCTGCACAAAAGCGATTCTGCGAAGCAATGTGAACACTTCTGCTTCCCAGGCACAGAGAAGGTGCTAGCAGGGAATTCTCTGCCTGCCTTTCCCCAGTGCTCTGCAAGCTCTCCAGGACAACAGAAAATCTGGGGCTCTGTGCTTTCTTTCGTTCTGAACAAGTGTTACTGTTTTATGCACAAAAGCGATTCTGCGAAGCAATGTGAACACTTCTGCTTCCCAGGCACAGAGAAGGTGCTAGCAGGGAATTCTCTGCCTGCCTTTCCCCAGTGCTCTGCAAGCTCTCCAGGACAACATAAAATCTGGGGCTCTGTGCTTTCTTTCGTTCTGAACAAGTGTTAGTGTTTTCAGCACAAAAGCGATTCTGCGAAGCAATGTGAACACTTCTGCTTCCCAGGCACAGAGAAGGTGCTAGCAGGGAATTCTCTGCCTGCCTTTCCCCAGTGCTCTGCAAGCTCTCCAGGACAACATAAAATCTGCGGCTCTGTGCTTTCTTTCGTTCTGAACAAGTGTTAGTGTTTTCTGCACAAAAGCGATTCTGCGAAGCAATGTGAACACTTCTGCTTCCCAGGCACAGAGAAGGTGCTAGCAGGGAATTCTCTGCCTGCCTTTCCCCAGTGCTCTGCAAGCTCTCCAGGACAACATAAAATCTGGGGCTCTGTGCTTTCGTTCGTTCTGAACAAGTGTTACTGTTTTCTGCACAAAAGCGATTCTGCGAAGCAATGTGAACAGGCACAGAGAAGGTGCTAGCAGGGAATTCTCTGCCTGCCTTTCCCCAGTGCTCTGCAAGCTCTCCAGGACAACATAAAATCTGGGGCTCTGTGCTTTCTTTCGTTCTGAACAAGTGTTAGTGTTTTCTGCACAAAGGCGATTCTGCAAAGCAATGTGAAGAGGCACAGAGAAGGTGCTAGCAGGGAATTCTCTGCCTGCCTTTCCCCAGTGCTCTGCAAGCTCTCCAGGACAACATAAAATCTGGGGCTCTGTGCTTTCTTTCGTTCTGAACAAGTGTTAGTGTTTTCTGCACAAAAGCGATTCTGCGAAGCAATGTGAACACTTCTGCGTCCCAGGCACAGAGAAGGTGCTAGCAGGGAATTCTCTGCCTGCCTTTCCCCAGTGCTCTGCAAGCTCTCCAGGACAACATAAAATCTGGGGCTCTGTGCTTTCTTTCGTTCTGAACAAGTGTTAATGTTTTCTGCACAAAAGCGATTCTGCGAAGCAATGTGAACACTTCTGCTTCCCAGGCACAGAGAAGGTGCTAGCAGGGAATTCTCTGCCTGCCTTTCCCCAGTGCTCTGCAAGCTCTCCAGGACAACATAAAATCTGGGGCTCTGTGCTTTCTTTCGTTCTGAACAAGTGTTAGTGTTTTCTGCACAAAAGCGATTCTGCGAAGCAATGTGAACACTTCTGCGTCCCAGGCACAGAGAAGGTGCTAGCAGGGAATTCTCTGCCTGCCTTTCCCCAGTGCTCTGCAAGCTCTCCAGGACAACAGCAATTCTGGGGCTCTGTGCTTTCTTTCGTTCTGAACAAGTGTTACTGTTTTCTGCACAAAAGCGATTCTGCGAAGCAATGTGAACACTTCTGCTTCCCAGGCACAGAGAAGGTGCTAGCAGGGAATTCTCTGCCTGCCTTTCCCCAGTGCTCTGCAAGCTCTCCAGGACAACAGCAAATCTGGGGCTCTGTGCTTTCTTTCGTTCTGAACAAGTGTTACTGTTTTCTGCACAAAAGCGATTCTCCGAAGCAATGTGAACACTTCTGCTTCCCAGGCACAGAGAAGGTGCTAGCAGGGAATTCTCTGCCTGCCTTTCCCCAGTGCTCTGCAAGCTCTCCAGGACAACAGAAAATCTGGGGCTCTGTGCTTTCTTTCGTTCTGAACAAGTGTTACTGTTTTCTGCACAAAAGCGATTCTGCGAAGCAATGTGAACACTTCTGCTTCCCAGGCACAGAGAAGGTGCTAGCAGGGAATTCTCTGCCTGCCTTTCCCCAGTGCTCTGCAAGCTCTCCAGGACAACAGAAAATCTGGGGCTCTGTGCTTTCTTTCGTTCTGAACAAGTGTTAGTGTTTTCTGCACAAAAGCGATTCTGCGAAGCAATGTGAACAGGCACAGAGAAGGTGCTAGCAGGGAATTCTCTGCCTGCCTTTCCCCAGTGCTCTGCAAGCTCTCCAGGACAACAGCAAATCTGGGGCTCTGTGCTTTCTTTCGTTCTGAACAAGTGTTACTGTTTTCTGCACAAAAGCGATTCTGCGAAGCAATGTGAACACTTCTGCTTCCCAGGCACAGAGAAGGTGCTAGCAGGGAATTCTCTGCCTGCCTTTCCCCAGTGCTCTGCAAGCTCTCCAGGACAACAGCAATTCTGGGGCTCTGTGCTTTCTTTCGTTCTGAACAAGTGTTACTGTTTTCTGCACAAAAGCGATTCTGCGAAGCAATGTGAACACTTCTGCTTCCCAGGCACAGAGAAGGTGCTAGCAGGGAATTCTCTGCCTGCCTTTCCCCAGTGCTCTGCAAGCTCTCCAGGACAACAACAATTCTGGGGCTCTGTGCTTTCTTTCGTTCTGAACAAGTGTTAGTGTTTTCTGCACAAAAGCGATTCTGCGAAGCAATGTGAACAGGCACAGAGAAGGTGCTAGCAGGGAATTCTCTGCCTGCCTTTCCCCAGTGCTCTGCAAGCTCTCCAGGACAACATAAAATCTGCGGCTCTGTGCTTTCTTTTGTTCTGAACAAGTGTTAGTGTTTTCTGCACAAAAGCGATTCTGCGAAGCAATGTGAACACTTCTGCTTCCCAGGCACAGAGAAGGTGCTAGCAGGGAATTCTCTGCCTGCCTTTCCCCAGTGCTCTGCAAGCTCTCCAGGACAACAGAAAATCTGGGGCTCTGTGCTTTCTTTCGTTCTGAACAAGTGTTACTGTTTTCTGCACAAAAGCGATTCTCCGAAGCAATGTGAACACTTCTGCTTCCCAGGCACAGAGAAGGTGCTACCAGGGAATTCTCTGCCTGCCTTTCCCCAGTGCTCTGCAAGCTCTCCAGGACAACAGCAAATCTGGGGCTCTGTGCTTTCTTTCGTTCTGAACAAGTGTTACTGTTTTCTGCACAAAAGCGATTCTGCGAAGCAATGTGAACAGGCACAGAGAAGGTGCTTGCAGGAAATTCTCTGCCTGCCTTTCCCCAGTGCTCTGAAAGCTCTCCAGGACAACATAAAATCTGGGGCTCTGTGCTTGCTTTCGTTCTGAACAAGTGTTAATGTTTTCTGCACAAAAGCGATTCTGCGAAGCAATGTGAACACTTCTGCTTCCCAGGCACAGAGAAGGTGCTAGCAGGGAATTCTCTGCCTGCCTTTCCCCAGTGCTCTGCAAGCTCTCCAGGACAACAGAAAATCTGGGGCTCTGTGCTTTCTTTCGTTCTGAACAAGTGTTACTGTTTTCTGCACAAAAGTGATTCTGCGAAGCAATGTGAACACTTCTGCTTCCCAGGCACAGAGAAGGTGCTAGCAGGGAATTCTCTGCCTGCCTTTCCCCAGTGCTCTGCAAGCTCTCCAGGACAACATAAAATCTGGGACTCTGTGCTTTCTTTCGTTCTGAACAAGTGTTAGTGTTTTCAGCACAAAAGCGATTCTGCGAAGCAATGTGAACACTTCTGCTTCCCAGGCACAGAGAAGGTGCTAGCAGGGAATTCTCTGCCTGCCTTTCCCCAGTGCTCTGCAAGCTCTCTAGGACAACATAGAATCTGGGGCTCTGTGCTTCCTTTCGTTCTGAACAAGTGTTAGTGTTTTCTGCACAAAAGCGATTCTGCGAAGCAATGTGAACACTTCTGCTTCCCAGGCACAGAGAAGGTGCTAGCAGGGAATTCTCTGCCTGCCTTTCCCCAGTGCTCTGCAAGCTCTCCAGGACAACATAAAATCTGCGGCTCTGTGCTTTCTTTCGTTCTGAACAAGTGTTAGTGTTTTCTGCACAAAAGCGATTCTGCGAAGCAATGTGAACACTTCTGCTTCCCAGGCACAGAGAAGGTGCTAGCAGGGAATTCTCTGCCTGCCTTTCCCCAGTGCTCTGCAAGCTCTCCAGGACAACAACAATTCTGGGGCTCTGTGCTTTCGTTCGTTCTGAACAAGTGTTACTGTTTTCTGCACAAAAGCGATTCTGCGAAGCAATGTGAACAGGCACAGAGAAGGTGCTAGCAGGGAATTCTCTGCCTGCCTTTCCCCAGTGCTCTGCAAGCTCTCCAGGACAACAGAAAATCTGGGGCTCTGTGCTTTCTTTCGTTCTGAACAAGTGTTAGTGTTTTCTGCACAAAAGCGATTCTGCGAAGCAATGTGAACACTTCTGCTTCCCAGGCACAGAGAAGGTGCTAGCAGGGAATTCTCTGCCAGCCTTTCCCCAGTGCTCTGCAAGCTCTCCAGGACAACAACAAATCTGGGGCTCTGTGCTTCCTTTCGTTCTGAACAAGTGTTACTGTTTTCTGCACAAAAGCGATTCTGCCAAACAATGTGAACACTTCTGCTTCCCAGGCACAGAGAAGGTGCTAGCAGGGAATTCTCTGCCTGCCTTTCCCCAGTGGTCTGCAAGCTCTCCAGGACAACAGCAAATCTGGGGCTCTGTGCTTTCTTTCGTTCTGAACAAGTGTTACTGTTTTCTGCACAAAAGCGATTCTGCGAAGCAATGTGAACACTTCTGCTTCCCAGGCACAGAGAAGGTGCTAGCAGGGAATTCTCTGCCTGCCTTTCCCCAGTGCTCTGCAAGCTCTCTAGGACAACATAGAATCTGGGGCTCTGTGCTTCCTTTCGTTCTGAACAAGTGTTAGTGTTTTCTGCACAAAAGCGATTCTGCGAAGCAATGTGAACACTTCTGCTTCCCAGGCACAGAGAAGGTGCTAGCAGGGAATTCTCTGCCTGCCTTTCCCCAGTGCTCTGCAAGCTCTCCAGGACAACATAAAATCTGCGGCTCTGTGCTTTCTTTCGTTCTGAACAAGTGTTAGTGTTTTCTGCACAAAAGCGATTCTGCGAAGCAATGTGAACACTTCTGCTTCCCAGGCACAGAGAAGGTGCTAGCAGGGAATTCTCTGCCTGCCTTTCCCCAGTGCTCTGCAAGCTCTCCAGGACAACAACAATTCTGGGGCTCTGTGCTTTCGTTCGTTCTGAACAAGTGTTACTGTTTTCTGCACAAAAGCGATTCTGCGAAGCAATGTGAACAGGCACAGAGAAGGTGCTAGCAGGGAATTCTCTGCCTGCCTTTCCCCAGTGCTCTGCAAGCTCTCCAGGACAACAGAAAATCTGGGGCTCTGTGCTTTCTTTCGTTCTGAACAAGTGTTACTGTTTTCTGCACAAAAGCGATTCTCCGAAGCAATGTGAACACTTCTGCTTCCCAGGCACAGAGAAGGTGCTAGCAGGGAATTCTCTGCCAGCCTTTCCCCAGTGCTCTGCAAGCTCTCCAGGACAACAACAAATCTGGGGCTCTGTGCTTCCTTTCGTTCTGAACAAGTGTTACTGTTTTCTGCACAAAAGCGATTCTGCCAAACAATGTGACCACTTCTGATTCCCAGGCACAGAGAAGGTGCTAGCAGGGAATTCTCTGCCTGCCTTTCCCCAGTGGTCTGCAAGCTCTCCAGGACAACAGAAAATCTGGGGCTCTGTGCTTTCTTTCGTTCTGAACAAGTGTTACTGTTTTCTGCACAAAAGCGATTCTGCGAAGCAATGTGAACACTTCTGCTTCCCAGGCACAGAGAAGGTGCTAGCAGGGAATTCTCTGCCTGCCTTTCCCCAGTGCTCTGCAAGCTCTCCAGGACAACAGAAAATCTGGGGCTCTGTGCTTTCTTTCGTTCTGAACAAGTGTTACTGTTTTCTGCACAAAAGCGATTCTGCGAAGCAATGTGAACACTTCTGCTTCCCAGGCACAGAGAAGGTGCTAGCAGGGAATTCTCTGCCTGCCTTTCCCCAGTGCTCTGCAAGCTCTCCAGGACAACATAAAATCTGGGGCTCTGTGCTTTCTTTCGTTCTGAACAAGTGTTAGTGTTTTCAGCACAAAAGCGATTCTGCGAAGCAATGTGAACACTTCTGCTTCCCAGGCACAGAGAAGGTGCTAGCAGGGAATTCTCTGCCTGCCTTTCCCCAGTGCTCTGCAAGCTCTCTAGGACAACATAGAATCTGGGGCTCTGTGCTTCCTTTCGTTCTGAACAAGTGTTAGTGTTTTCTGCACAAAAGCGATTCTGCGAAGCAATGTGAACACTACTGCTTCCCAGGCACAGAGAAGGTGCTAGCAGGGAATTCTCTGCCTGCCTTTCCCCAGTGCTCTGCAAGCTCTCCAGGACAACATAAAATCTGCGGCTCTGTGCTTTCTTTCGTTCTGAACAAGTGTTAGTGTTTTCTGCACAAAAGCGATTCTGCGAAGCAATGTGAACACTTCTGCTTCCCAGGCACAGAGAAGGTGCTAGCAGGGAATTCTCTGCCTGCCTTTCCCCAGTGCTCTGCAAGCTCTCCAGGACAACATAAAATCTGGGGCTCTGTGCTTTCGTTCGTTCTGAACAAGTGTTAGTGTTTTCAGCACAAAAGCGATTCTGCGAAGCAATGTGAACAGGCACAGAGAAGGTGCTAGCAGGGAATTCTCTGCCTGCCTTTCCCCAGTGCTCTGCAAGCTCTCCAGGACAACATAAAATCTGGGGCTCTGTGCTTTCTTTCGTTCTGAACAAGTGTTAGTGTTTTCTGCACAAAGGCGATTCTGCAAAGCAATGTGAAGAGGCACAGAGAAGGTGCTAGCAGGGAATTCTCTGCCTGCCTTTCCCCAGTGCTCTGCAAGCTCTCCAGGACAACAGCAATTCTGGGGCTCTGTGCTTCCTTTCGTTCTGAACAAGTGTTAGTGTTTTCTGCACAAAAGCGATTCTGCGAAGCAATGTGAACACTTCTGCTTCCCAGGCACAGAGAAGGTGCTAGCAGGGAATTCTCTGCCTGCCTTTCCCCAGTGCTCTGCAAGCTCTCCAGGACAACATAAAATCTGGGGCTCTGTGCTTTCTTTCGTTCTGAACAAGTGTTAGTGTTTTCTGCACAAAAGCGATTCTGCGAAGCAATGTGAACACTTCTGCGTCCCAGGCACAGAGAAGGTGCTAGCAGGGAATTCTCTGCCTGCCTTTCCCCAGTGCTCTGCAAGCTCTCCAGGACAACATAAAATCTGGGGCTCTGTGCTTTCTTTCGTTCTGAACAAGTGTTAATGTTTTCTGCACAAAAGCGATTCTGCGAAGCAATGTGAACACTTCTGCTTCCCAGGCACAGAGAAGGTGCTAGCAGGGAATTCTCTGCCTGCCTTTCCCCAGTGCTCTGCAAGCTCTCCAGGACAACAGAAAATCTGGGGCTCTGTGCTTTCTTTCGTTCTGAACAAGTGTTACTGTTTTCTGCACAAAAGCGATTCTGCGAAGCAATGTGAACACTTCTGCTTCCCAGGCACAGAGAAGGTGCTAGCAGGGAATTCTCTGCCTGCCTTTCCCCAGTGCTCTGCAAGCTCTCCAGGACAACAGAAAATCTGGGGCTCTGTGCTTTCTTTCGTTCTGAACAAGTGTTACTGTTTTCTGCACAAAAGCGATTCTGCAAAGCAATGTGAACACTTCTGCTTCCCAGGCACAGAGAAGGTGCTAGCAGGGAATTCTCTGCCTGCCTTTCCCCAGTGCTCTGCATGCTCTCTAGGACAACATAGAATCTGGGGCTCTGTGCTTCCTTTCGTTCTGAACAAGTGTTAGTGTTTTCTGCACAAAAGCGATTCTGCGAAGCAATGTGAACAGGCACAGAGAAGGTGCTAGCAGGGAATTCTCTGCCTGCCTTTCCCCAGTGCTCTGCAAGCTCTCCAGGACAACAGCAAATCTGGGGCTCTGTGCTTTCTTTCGTTCTGAACAAGTGTTACTGTTTTCTGCACAAAAGCGATTCTGCGAAGCAATGTGAACACTTCTGCTTCCCAGGCACAGAGAAGGTGCTAGCAGGGAATTCTCTGCCTGCATTTCCCCAGTGCTCTGCAAGCTCTCCAGGACAACAGCAATTCTGGGGCTCTGTGCTTTCTTTCGTTCTGAACAAGTGTTACTGTTTTCTGCACAAAAGCGATTCTGCGAAGCAATGTGAACACTTCTGCTTCCCAGGCACAGAGAAGGTGCTAGCAGGGAATTCTCTGCCTGCCTTTCCCCAGTGCTCTGCAAGCTCTCTAGGACAACATAGAATCTGGGGCTCTGTGCTTCCTTTCGTTCTGAACAAGTGTTAGTGTTTTCTGCACAAAAGCGATTCTGCGAAGCAATGTGAACACTTCTGCTTCCCAGGCACAGAGAAGGTGCTAGCAGGGAATTCTCTGCCTGCCTTTCCCCAGTGCTCTGCAAGCTCTCCAGGACAACATAAAATCTGCGGCTCTGTGCTTTCTTTCGTTCTGAACAAGTGTTAGTGTTTTCAGCACAAAAGCGATTCTGCGAAGCAATGTGAACACTTCTGCTTCCCAGGCACAGAGAAGGTGCTAGCAGGGAATTCTCTGCCTGCCTTTCCCCAGTGCTCTGCAAGCTCTCCAGGACAACAGAAAATCTGGGGCTCTGTGCTTTCTTTCGTTCTGAACAAGTGTTACTGTTTTCTGCACAAAAGCGATTCTGCGAAGCAATGTGAAGACTTCTGCTTCCCAGGCACAGAGAAGGTGCTAGCAGGGAATTCTCTGCCTGCCTTTCCCCAGTGCTCTGCAAGCTCTCCAGGACAACAGCAAATCTGGGGCTCTGTGCTTTCTTTCGTTCTGAACAAGTGTTACTGTTTTCTGCACAAAAGCGATTCTGCGAAGCAATGTGAACACTTCTGCTTCCCAGGCACAGAGAAGGTGCTAGCAGGGAATTCTCTGCCTGCCTTTCCCCAGTGCTCTGCAAGCTCTCCAGGACAACAGCAAATCTGGGGCTCTGTGCTTTCTTTCGTTCTGAACAAGTGTTACTGTTTTCTGCACAAAAGCGATTCTGCGAAGCAATGTGAACACTTCTGCTTCCCAGGCACAGAGAAGGTGCTAGCAGGGAATTCTCTGCCTGCCTTTCCCCAGTGCTCTGCAAGCTCTCCAGGACAACAGCAATTCTGGGGCTCTGTGCTTTCTTTCGTTCTGAACAAGTGTTACTGTTTTCTGCACAAAAGCGATTCTGCGAAGCAATGTGAACACTTCTGCTTCCCAGGCACAGAGAAGGTGCTAGCAGGGAATTCTCTGCCTGCCTTTCCCCAGTGCTCTGCAAGCTCTCCAGGACAACAGAAAATCTGGGGCTCTGTGCTTTCTTTCGTTCTGAACAAGTGTTAGTGTTTTCTGCACAAAAGCGATTCTGCGAAGCAATGTGAACACTTCTGCTTCCCAGGCACAGAGAAGGTGCTACCAGGGAATTCTCTGCCTGCCTTTCCCCAGTGCTCTGCAAGCTCTCCAGGACAACATAAAATCTGGGGCTCTGTGCTTTCGTTCGTTCTGAACAAGTGTTAGTGTTTTCAGCACAAAAGCGATTCTGCGAAGCAATGTGAACAGGCACAGAGAAGGTGCTAGCAGGGAATTCTCTGCCTGCCTTTCCCCAGTGCTCTGCAAGCTCTCCAGGACAACATAAAATCTGGGGCTCTGTGCTTTCTTTCGTTCTGAACAAGTGTTAGTGTTTTCTGCACAAAGGCGATTCTGCAAAGCAATGTGAAGAGGCACAGAGAAGGTGCTAGCAGGGAATTCTCTGCCTGCCTTTCCCCAGTGCTCTGCAAGCTCTCCAGGACAACAGCAATTCTGGGGCTCTGTGCTTCCTTTCGTTCTGAACAAGTGTTAGTGTTTTCTGCACAAAAGCGATTCTGCGAAGCAATGTGAACACTTCTGCTTCCCAGGCACAGAGAAGGTGCTAGCAGGGAATTCTCTGCCTGCCTTTCCCCAGTGCTCTGCAAGCTCTCCAGGACAACATAAAATCTGGGGCTCTGTGCTTTCTTTCGTTCTGAACAAGTGTTAGTGTTTTCTGCACAAAAGCGATTCTGCGAAGCAATGTGAACACTTCTGCGTCCCAGGCACAGAGAAGGTGCTAGCAGGGAATTCTCTGCCTGCCTTTCCCCAGTGCTCTGCAAGCTCTCCAGGACAACATAAAATCTGGGGCTCTGTGCTTTCTTTCGTTCTGAACAAGTGTTAATGTTTTCTGCACAAAAGCGATTCTGCGAAGCAATGTGAACACTTCTGCTTCCCAGGCACAGAGAAGGTGCTAGCAGGGAATTCTCTGCCTGCCTTTCCCCAGTGCTCTGCAAGCTCTCCAGGACAACAGAAAATCTGGGGCTCTGTGCTTTCTTTCGTTCTGAACAAGTGTTACTGTTTTCTGCACAAAAGCGATTCTGCGAAGCAATGTGAACACTTCTGCTTCCCAGGCACAGAGAAGGTGCTAGCAGGGAATTCTCTGCCTGCCTTTCCCCAGTGCTCTGCAAGCTCTCCAGGACAACAGAAAATCTGGGGCTCTGTGCTTTCTTTCGTTCTGAACAAGTGTTACTGTTTTCTGCACAAAAGCGATTCTGCAAAGCAATGTGAACACTTCTGCTTCCCAGGCACAGAGAAGGTGCTAGCAGGGAATTCTCTGCCTGCCTTTCCCCAGTGCTCTGCATGCTCTCTAGGACAACATAGAATCTGGGGCTCTGTGCTTCCTTTCGTTCTGAACAAGTGTTAGTGTTTTCTGCACAAAAGCGATTCTGCGAAGCAATGTGAACAGGCACAGAGAAGGTGCTAGCAGGGAATTCTCTGCCTGCCTTTCCCCAGTGCTCTGCAAGCTCTCCAGGACAACAGCAAATCTGGGGCTCTGTGCTTTCTTTCGTTCTGAACAAGTGTTACTGTTTTCTGCACAAAAGCGATTCTGCGAAGCAATGTGAACACTTCTGCTTCCCAGGCACAGAGAAGGTGCTAGCAGGGAATTCTCTGCCTGCATTTCCCCAGTGCTCTGCAAGCTCTCCAGGACAACAGCAATTCTGGGGCTCTGTGCTTTCTTTCGTTCTGAACAAGTGTTACTGTTTTCTGCACAAAAGCGATTCTGCGAAGCAATGTGAACACTTCTGCTTCCCAGGCACAGAGAAGGTGCTAGCAGGGAATTCTCTGCCTGCCTTTCCCCAGTGCTCTGCAAGCTCTCCAGGACAACAACAATTCTGGGGCTCTGTGCTTTCTTTCGTTCTGAACAAGTGTTAGTGTTTTCTGCACAAAAGCGATTCTGCGAAGCAATGTGAACAGGCACAGAGAAGGTGCTAGCAGGGAATTCTCTGCCTGCCTTTCCCCAGTGCTCTGCAAGCTCTCCAGGACAACAGCAAATCTGGGGCTCTGTGCTTTCTTTCGTTCTGAACAAGTGTTACTGTTTTCTGCACAAAAGCGATTCTGCCAAGCAATGTGAACCGGCACAGAGAAGGTGCTAGCAGGGAATTCTCTGCCTGCCTTTCCCCAGTGCTCTGCAAGCTCTCCAGGACAACAGCAAATCTGGGGCTCATGCTTTCTTTCGTTCTGGACAAGTGTTAGTGTTTTCTGCACAAAAGCGATTCTGCGAAGCAATGTGAACACTTCTGCTTCCCAGGCACAGAGAAGGTGCTAGCAGGGAATTCTCTGCCTGCCTTTCCCCAGTGCTCTGCAAGCTCTCCAGGACAACAGCAAATCTGGGGCTCTGTGCTTTCTTTCGTTCTGAACAAGTGTTACTGTTTTCTGCACAAAAGCGATTCTCCGAAGCAATGTGAACACTTCTGCTTCCCAGGCACAGAGAAGGTGCTAGCAGGGAATTCTCTGCCTGCCTTTCCCCAGTGCTCTGCAAGCTCTCTAGGACAACATAGAATCTGGGGCTCTGTGCTTCCTTTCGTTCTGAACAAGTGTTAGTGTTTTCTGCACAAAAGCGATTCTGCGAAGCAATGTGAACACTTCTGCTTCCCAGGCACAGAGAAGGTGCTAGCAGGGAATTCTCTGCCTGCCTTTCCCCAGTGCTCTGCAAGCTCTCCAGGACAACAGAAAATCTGGGGCTCTGTGCTTCCTTTCGTTCTGAACAAGTGTTACTGTTTTCTGCACATAAGCGATTCTGCGAAGCAATGTGAACACTTCTGCTTCCCAGGCACAGAGAAGGTGCTAGCAGGGAATTCTCTGCCTGCCTTTCCCCAGTGCTCTGCAAGCTCTCCAGGACAACAACAAATCTGGGGCTCTGTGCTTTCTTTCGTTCTGAACAAGTGTTACTGTTTTCTGCACAAAAGCGATTCTGCGAAGCAATGTGAACACTTCTGCTTCCCAGGCACAGAGAAGGTGCTAGCAGGGAATTCTCTGCCTGCCTTTCCCCAGTGCTCTGCAAGCGCTCTAGGACAACATAGAATCTGGGGCTCTGTGCTTCCTTTCGTTCTGAACAAGTGTTAGTGTTTTCTGCACAAAAGCGATTCTGCGAAGCAATGTGAACACTTCTGCTTCCCAGGCACAGAGAAGGTGCTAGCAGGGAATTCTCTGCCTGCCTTTCCCCAGGGCTCTGCAAGCTCTCCAGGACAACATAAAATCTGGGGCTCTGTGCTTTCTTTCGTTCTGAACAAGTGTTAGTGTTTTCTGCACAAAAGCGATTCTGCGAAGCAATGTGAACACTTCTGCTTCCCAGGCACAGAGAAGGTGCTAGCAGGGAATTCTCTGCCTGCCTTTCCCCAGGGCTCTGCAAGCTCTCCAGGACAACATAAAATCTGGGGCTCTGTGCTTTCTTTCGTTCTGAACAATTGTTAGTGTTTTCTGCACAAAAGCGATTCTGCGAAGCAATGTGAACAGGCACAGAGAAGGTGCTAGCAGGGAATTCTCTGCCTGCCTTTCCCCAGTGCTCTGCAAGCTCTCCAGGACAACATAAAATCTGGGGCTCTGTGCTTTCTTTCGTTCTGAACAAGTGTTACTGTTTTCTGCACAAAAGCGATTCTGCGAAGCAATGTGAACACTTCTGCTTCCCAGGCACAGAGAAGGTGCTAGCAGGGAATTCTCTGCCTGCCTTTCCCCAGTGCTCTGCAAGCTCTCCAGGACAACATAAAATCTGGGGCTCATGCTTTCTTTCGTTCTGGACAAGTGTTAGTGTTTTCTGCACAAAAGCGATTCTGCGAAGCAATGTGAACACTTCTGCTTCCCAGGCACAGAGAAGGTGCTAGCAGGGAATTCTCTGCCTGCCTTTCCCCAGTGCTCTGCAAGCTCTCCAGGACAACAGAAAATCTGGGGCTCTGTGCTTTCTTTCGTTCTGAACAAGTGTTACTGTTTTCTGCACAAAAGCGATTCTGCCAAACAATGTGAACACTTCTGCTTCCCAGGCACAGAGAAGGTGCTAGCAGGGAATTCTCTGCCTGCCTTTCCCCAGTGGTCTGCAAGCTCTCCAGGACAACAGCAAATCTGGGGCTCTGTGCTTTCTTTCGTTCTGAACAAGTGTTACTGTTTTCTGCACAAAAGCGATTCTGCGAAGCAATGTGAACAGGCACAGAGAAGGTGCTAGCAGGGAATTCTCTGCCTGCCTTTCCCCAGTGCTCTGCAAGCTCTCCAGGACAACATAAAATCTGGGGCTCTGTGCTTGCTTTCGTTCTGAACAAGTGTTACTGTTTTCTGCACAAAAGCGATTCTGCGAAGCAATGTGAACACTTCTGCTTCCCAGGCACAGAGAAGGTGCTAGCAGGGAATTCTCTGCCTGCCTTTCCCCAGTGCTCTGCAAGCTCTCCAGGACAACAGAAAATCTGGGGCTCTGTGCTTTCTTTCGTTCTGAACAAGTGTTACTGTTTTCTGCACAAAAGCGATTCTGCGAAGCAATGTGAACACTTCTGCTTCCCAGGCACAGAGAAGGTGCTAGCAGGGAATTCTCTGCCTGCCTTTCCCCAGTGCTCTGCAAGCTCTCCAGGACAACATAAAATCTGGGGCTCTGTGCTTTCTTTCGTTCTGAACAAGTGTTAGTGTTTTCAGCACAAAAGCGATTCTGCGAAGCAATGTGAACACTTCTGCTTCCCAGGCACAGAGAAGGTGCTAGCAGGGAATTCTCTGCCTGCCTTTCCCCAGTGCTCTGCAAGCTCTCTAGGACAACATAGAATCTGGGGCTCTGTGCTTCCTTTCGTTCTGAACAAGTGTTAGTGTTTTCTGCACAAAAGCGATTCTGCGAAGCAATGTGAACACTTCTGCTTCCCAGGCACAGAGAAGGTGCTAGCAGGGAATTCTCTGCCTGCCTTTCCCCAGTGCTCTGCAAGCTCTCCAGGACAACATAAAATCTGCGGCTCTGTGCTTTCTTTCGTTCTGAACAAGTGTTAGTGTTTTCTGCACAAAAGCGATTCTGCGAAGCAATGTGAACACTTCTGCTTCCCAGGCACAGAGAAGGTGCTAGCAGGGAATTCTCTGCCTGCCTTTCCCCAGTGCTCTTCAAGCTCTCCAGGACAACATAAAATCTGGGGCTCTGTGCTTTCTTTCGTTCTGAACAAGTGTTACTGTTTTCTGCACAAAAGCGATTCTGCGAAGCAATGTGAACAGGCACAGAGAAGGTGCTAGCAGGGAATTCTCTGCCTGCCTTTCCCCAGTGCTCTGCAAGCTCTCCAGGACAACATAAAATCTGGGGCTCTGTGCTTTCTTTCGTTCTGAACAAGTGTTAGTGTTTTCTGCACAAAGGCGATTCTGCAAAGCAATGTGAACAGGCACAGAGAAGGTGCTAGCAGGGAATTCTCTGCCTGCCTTTCCCCAGTGCTCTGCAAGCTCTCCAGGACAACAGAAAATCTGGGGCTCTGTGCTTTCTTTCGTTCTGAACAAGTGTTACTGTTTTCTGCACAAAAGCGATTCTGCGAAGCAATGTGAACACTTCTGCTTCCCAGGCACAGAGAAGGTGCTAGCAGGGAATTCTCTGCCTGCCTTTCCCCAGTGCTCTGCAAGCTCTCTAGGACAACATAGAATCTGGGGCTCTGTGCTTCCTTTCATTCTGAACAAGTGTTAGTGTTTTCTGCACAAAAGCGATTCTGCGAAGCAATGTGAACACTTCTGCTTCCCAGGCACAGAGAAGGTGCTAGCAGGGAATTCTCTGCCTGCCTTTCCCCAGTGCTCTGCAAGCTCTCCAGGACAACATAAAATCTGGGGCTCTGTGCTTTCTTTCGTTCTGAACAAGTGTTAGTGTTTTCTGCACAAAAGCGATTCTGCGAAGCAATGTGAACACTTCTGCGTCCCAGGCACAGAGAAGGTGCTAGCAGGGAATTCTCTGCCTGCCTTTCCCCAGTGCTCTGCAAGCTCTCCAGGACAACAGCAATTCTGGGGCTCTGTGCTTTCTTTCGTTCTGAACAAGTGTTAATGTTTTCTGCACAAAAGCGATTCTGCGAAGCAATGTGAACACTTCTGCTTCCCAGGCACAGAGAAGGTGCTAGCAGGGAATTCTCTGCCTGCCTTTCCCCAGTGCTCTGCAAGCTCTCCAGGACAACATAAAATCTGGGGCTCTGTGCTTTCTTTCGTTCTGTAACAAGTGTTACTGTTTTCTGCACAAAAGCGATTCTGCGAAGCAATGTGAACACTTCTGCGTCCCAGGCACAGAGAAGGTGCTAGCAGGGAATTCTCTGCCTGCCTTTCCCCAGTGCTCTGCAAGCTCTCCAGGACAACAGCAATTCTGGGGCTCTGTGCTTTCTTTTGTTCTGAACAAGTGTTAATGTTTTCTGCACAAAAGCGATTCTGCGAAGCAATGTGAACACTTCTGCTTCCCAGGCACAGAGAAGGTGCTAGCAGGGAATTCTCTGCCTGCCTTTCCCCAGTGCTCTGCAAGCTCTCCAGCACAACATAAAATCTGGGGCTCTGTGCTTTCTTTCGTTCTGTAACAAGTGTTACTGTTTTCTGCACAAAAGCGATTCTGCGAAGCAATGTGAACACTTCTGCTTCCCAGGCACAGAGAAGGTGCTAGCAGGGAATTCTCTGCCTGCCTTTCCCCAGTGCTCTGCAAGCTCTCTAGGACAACATAGAATCTGGGGCTCTGTGCTTCCTTTCATTCTGAACAAGTGTTAGTGTTTTCTGCACAAAAGCGATTCTGCGAAGCAATGTGAACACTTCTGCTTCCCAGGCACAGAGAAGGTGCTAGCAGGGAATTCTCTGCCTGCCTTTCCCCAGTGCTCTGCAAGCTCTCCAGGACAACATAAAATCTGGGGCTCTGTGCTTTCTTTCGTTCTGAACAAGTGTTAGTGTTTTCTGCACAAAAGCGATTCTGCGAAGCAATGTGAACACTTCTGCGTCCCAGGCACAGAGAAGGTGCTAGCAGGGAATTCTCTGCCTGCCTTTCCCCAGTGCTCTGCAAGCTCTCCAGGACAACAGCAAATCTGGGGCTCTGTGCTTTCTTTCGTTCTGAACAAGTGTTACTGTTTTCTGCACAAAAGCGATTCTGCGAAGCAATGTGAACACTTCTGCTTCCCAGGCACAGAGAAGGTGCTAGCAGGGAATTCTCTGCCTGCATTTCCCCAGTGCTCTGCAAGCTCTCCAGGACAACAGCAATTCTGGGGCTCTGTGCTTTCTTTCGTTCTGAACAAGTGTTACTGTTTTCTGCACAAAAGCGATTCTGCGAAGCAATGTGAACACTTCTGCTTCCCAGGCACAGAGAAGGTGCTAGCAGGGAATTCTCTGCCTGCCTTTCCCCAGTGCTCTGCAAGCTCTCCAGGACAACAACAATTCTGGGGCTCTGTGCTTTCTTTCGTTCTGAACAAGTGTTAGTGTTTTCTGCACAAAAGCGATTCTGCGAAGCAATGTGAACAGGCACAGAGAAGGTGCTAGCAGGGAATTCTCTGCCTGCCTTTCCCCAGTGCTCTGCAAGCTCTCCAGGACAACAGCAAATCTGGGGCTC